>NW_010319848.1:0-270 GCF_000700745.2 Antrostomus carolinensis
GGGGGGGGAGGGAAAAAAGGGGATGGAGGAATAAAATTCCACCCAGTTACAGAATCAGTGTTCGAACCTGCTCCCAGTTCTTCATCAGCATGAAAAATTACAACTGTAACCAGATTTTTCTCTGTCGCCGGCGTAAATGTGCAATTACAGCTGTTCATATTTTCACTCTAATGAAGGGTTGCACATTTAAATGGTAAGATTTATTATATATTGTATACCGCCTATGTACATGCAAAACTGTTAACCGATGCCTAAAATGCTTCTTGTTTA
>NW_010319848.1:330-1407 GCF_000700745.2 Antrostomus carolinensis
CAATTTTTAAATAATAAAAAAGCCTATTTCGGCACAGACGGGTTTCTGTTTCTTCTGAAGAAATATACAAAACCTTAAAATAAAAAGGATGGGGAGGGGAAATGGAACGATGTAGATAGTGGGATCAAATAAAAAAGTTAAAAAATCAGAGAGCAGGACCCATCCCCATCCCGGCAGAAACAAGGAGCCGATCGCTCGTGCTCATTTTCTTCCCCCCCTTTTTTTTTTGTGAAGAAACCGGTACGAGGTTGGGTTCATAAACAGGTGAAATGATGGAGTTTATTGCAACCAACATCACCCACTGAAACTAAATAACTGTGTTGCCATCTCGGTCCCACTGAAAGACGGATGGTAAACTTGACCTGCCGCTGGTACTATCCGAATACCATTTTTTATCGCCCTTGGCCGCCCCCCCGGCTGAGCGCGCTGGGTAAATGCCTGTGCGTGGTCAGGTCAGGCGCGGGCGCGGGTGAAACTCCGTTCACATTTGCATACAGGCGGGGTTTCACAATGAAGACCCATCTGTTCCCGTCACCGAGTACAAATCGAGTGTCACCCAACTCGCTGCAAACGACAGCCCGTACGGCCATTAGATGGAGGAACACTTAGCTCAGGTTACGGATATGGAACTGCTGATTTGGGTTTAAATACCTGATAACTGAAGACTTTTTATTACATGTGAACAAAGAGTGAACCTTGAACTGATCACCAAGCACCCTGCTTCCCCCACAGACCCTCCACCCCGACACCCTCACGCTCCCAGCCTTCATCCTCTATTATCCACACAAAACCTCTGTATATTTTTCCGAGGAAAAACAACAACAACAAAAAAAAACAACCCCACAACTAAACCAGATTGAAATGTCACAAAACAGATCTTAATGGCGACCGATGACATCAAATTTATACAGAAGATGGGATGGGTGGGATAGGAAAAGGGAGGAAAGGATGGGTGGTGTAAACAGAAGGTGAACTCTGAACTTTGCATGCCCTTCGAGGTCATTAATATTGTCCCAATGTTGTTCCTTGAACTTCTACTAAATTTTGCCAGGGTGGAAATATTTGCAGCTGGGGTTC
>NW_010319848.1:1429-12964 GCF_000700745.2 Antrostomus carolinensis
GCAGAGGTGAGGTTCTGCCCTCCTCGCCCCTCCAGCCATCCTTCCCAAATCCCAGCTGCAGTCAACAGCCCATTGGTGCTGCTCACAGCCATGGGTCAGGACCCATGTCACCCATGTCACCGTGTCCTCCTCCGTGGCGTGTCCCCAACGCTCACGTGTGGTCAGCGCTGGGGCCAAGGCCAGCAGGATCACAGAGCAAGTTCACAGCGAGGTCTACTGACCATGCAAGACGTTTGAGGGTTGCCCCCTGTCTCTATCCAATTTAGAGGTTTCCTGGGGAGCTGCTTCGGTACTTTTCCCCCTTCAAGTGAGGGAAGCACTAAACTTCTGCAGCTGACTTTCAAGATGAGGTCAAACAATGTTATTTTGTGGTCAGAACCCATCTTCTGTCCCACAATTAAGCCATCAGGGAAAAAAAGCAACGAGGCTCAACACTCACGCAAGAAAAACAGCGTGATCACAACCACCACGAACCCTTCCTTGTTTCCACAGAGAAAAGGGGACAACGAACATGGCCAAATCCTCCTGCAGAGCTTCCTCCAAGCATCAGCTACAAACTCTTTGGGCCCAAACATCAGCTCAGTTGTGGCCAGGACACCATGGGAGCCCAGCACAGCCAGAGCAGGGAACAGGGCTCCAGCCCCCCAGAACCCATGCGCTGCTGCTTTACCAAACACATCTCATGGCACAGTCAAAACTCTTTCCAAGATCTCATAAAGATGATGTGAGGAAGAAGCCAGAGGTCCTGACTCATATCATAACTATTAGCCCACCTCTCTGCACCTACACGTGCAACTTTAAAACAACCACTTGGCAAGAGCAGCCACAGCTATTTTTTCTGATGCCCTTTTCTCCCAGGTCCAAGAGCTGCCGAGCACTTCCCAGTTGGGCTACAGGGAAGCCCACTCCTGCCCTCCATCCAACCAGAACACCCACGAGCATCGACAGAAGTCATGTATTTACTGGTAGAAAACCAGATTATTTCAGAAACATGAATAAGAACACGTTGTTGTTCCACTAAAAACATTTATGGGAAGTTGAAACCCTATTAAATCCCCCAAGATTGGCCCTTTTCCCCACTGTTCATGACCCAGCTGCCTTCCCCTTCCCCTCTCTTGAGAAGTTCCCGTAAACAAAGTGGGTATTTGCATATCACAGGCAAGGCCCTTCTCAGGATGTCACCGATTTGCATGCAAGGTGGCTGCATGTGGCAGCGCTCCGAAGGGAAGAATAAACCAACGAAGAAAAAAACCCCATTACACAAGGTTTACCCTTCTGTTGGCTCCTAAAGAAAGAAAGCCCCATTAAAGAGCTGTCACTGTTTTAATTCCAGTTTTCCTACAGGGATATGATCCCATTCCCTTCCCCAAAAGATAAAGCAACTCGTCCGATAGAAATATTGGCTGCTTAGTGTGCGTGGGTGTTGTTTTCTTTTTTTTTTTCCCCCCTTTTTTTTTGTTAGGAGTGAACAGGAACTGAACCTTGAACTTCATTTACCCTTTGAACTCGTTACCTTTAAACAAAATTCCCCATGCTTTCCCTCTTCAAACAAATTTCATCACAATTACAGTCCCTTCCACTTCGCTTAAAGATATATAATCATTGACTTGACCTAATTACCTGGTGCAGGCCTTTCTCTACAAGGTGAAAGCCATATTGGTGTGAACAGAAGCTGACCCCTGTATTCTTGATACCCCAATTTTATTCTAATTATTGTATAGGAGGTTTTCCATCTTCCTCTGTCCTCTTATTCCCTCCCCCCAGTTGCTATTTTGTTGCTGGTACGTTCGGTGATGCCCTTTGGGTTGCGAGCTGCCTGGAGACAGGCTGCGAAATACATCTCATGTTGAAAAGCTCAGGGTTTGTTGGTTTTGTTGAGTTGTTTTTGGTTTTTTTTCTAAGCTCTCCCATTCAATAGGGAACCAGGAGATTCAGTTCTGCAAAAGGCTGCCAAGAACCGTCTCCCATGGAAGCGTTCACAGCATTTACCCTTCACCCATGACGAGCACACGGGCTCAGGGAGCAGCCTCAGACCCCCACAGTGATACCCCCCACATCTCAGTCCTCCTCCAGGGAAGCCTGAGCCATTTGCAGACCTGTATTAAAAAGTTTTATGTTACCAGAGAATGGGAATTCTGATATGGAGCCAATATTTCCCCGTGACTCCAGAGCAAGGGGATTTGAGTTGAGAAAGCACAAAGAATTGAGATCTGGGTGGCCCCTGTTCCTTCAAATCCTCACCTGGGAGCCAAGGTCACTCAACTGCCAAGAGTCAATGATATTTTCAGCTTCAAGACAGTCAGTATGGCAAACCCAGGACTCACGTGCACATCACACTGTTTTTTCCTTCCTTAATTCACCCTCCCAAACTACAACAGCAAGTTGGAGGGTGGTGGGTTGATCCCAGTCTGACATTACCTCTAACAGCTGGTGTGTTGGAGTCACATCACTTCATGCTCCTCTAGCATCACCCCCCCTTGTTGACCTTTACCTTGTCTGTTCAAACCACAAGCTCTTCAGAGCTGTAACTTGGTGCAAAACAGCTTTGGTACTGGGGTAGCACCACAAAATATCCCTGCAATAAGAATTAAATCACCTTCCAGAAGACTAGGACAAGACTGTTGTATAAGGCTGAGGTTTACTGTGGATCCTCGCCTTCTTTGGGAACAGTTTTTCCCTTAAAAATAGAATTAAGTTGCAATGAGAGGATGAAACTCCCCACTAGCATCATTAGCCTGCTAATTTCTGCTGGCCTTCAAAAACAGAGAAAGGTTTAAATCACCTCCACAATTGAAGCTATTTCCCTCTTATTCTTTAAAACCAACAAGAAAAAAATCTACCAAAACCAGCTCCAACATTAATAAAGAGTCACAGCAATTGACAGGAGGGGTCACTGAGAAATGACACCTCCCTACCCTTCTCATTTGTCTTGAGCAATTGAAAAATAATTAGCAATTGCAAAAAGGGTTCAATACCTAAGAGTAAACAAAGAGAAAAGGGTTACTCTAAGTCATGGCCGCATGGCCTGGGGCAGAGCCTTTCCTCATCCA
Source organism: Antrostomus carolinensis (assembly GCF_000700745.2). Lineage (NCBI taxonomy): Eukaryota > Metazoa > Chordata > Aves > Caprimulgiformes > Caprimulgidae > Antrostomus > Antrostomus carolinensis. Next base: position 4,480 of record NW_010319848.1, read on the forward strand.
CAAGGTGAGCATCTCCCCCCATGAAAAATTAGCCAAGGACTGGCCAGGGAGTGAAGGGGAGGGCAGCAGGGATGGTCAACCCGAGCTGCTCTTTGCATTCAAATCCCTTCCTGCTCCCTCTTAAGTTTTCTAAGCACCATAACAAAAGAAGAAGCAGAGACAGAAAGAGCCAGCACCGAACTGTGCAGATAGGTGGTGCGCAAACCTCGGTTCTGTGGCAAAGAGGTAGCGCATCCATTTGTTATGGTCTCTTGGCGAGAAAGGCCATGCTCAGATGCCCTGGAGCTCCACTGTAATAAATAGACACTGAAGATTAAAGGAGCAAATCCTACCACCTGCCCCAAGCCTGAACCCACAGATTTAGCATACTGGGGTACCCAAGAGGGATGGAGGCTTTGTAGACAGCAGAGCTATAGCCATTTTATGGTAGTTTCTGCAACCTCAGGGCTTGTGCAGGTGCCCCGGGCTCAGACAGCTCAGCTCCCCTGCTGATCCATGAATTCAAGGCTTGAACGAGAAGACCAAGGGGGAGGGGAGGAAAGCAGTGCTCGTCCCCAAGCCTACCTCAGCCATCATGGGATCAAACCCAGGAACCAAAACCCAAAGTCACCGTGATCCGCACTATTGTCCTCCTCCTCCCAGAGTTCTTTGATCAGCAGCAAGTTTGCATATCAAAGAAGAGATGGAAAGGAGAATATTCAAATACTGATATTGTGTGGCCTTACTTTCCCTTGGTAGGGCTGGTTAGTTTTCCATCATAAAAGTTTGTGTGTTTTTCAACCTTCCTGCTTTGCTTTTCTGTCAGTTGGGGTTTTTTTCTTAAACAAATTAAGTGTGGCTTTGCAAGACCTTAACTGTGAAATGGAATCATTTCTGATCAACTTATTCCAACTGCATTTGAAAATGAAAGCTTATATCTGGGGGTTTTTTTCCAACTAGATTTCTCCTAGACTAGGGGGAGGAGGAAGGATATAGAATTTTTCCATCTTCAAAATAAGATGCATTTTTTCTACCCAACAAAATAATTGAAGCTGATGGATCTGGTCCAGCAGAGCTAGAGGATCCAAGGAGACACTCAAAGTACATGTGGGATTTCCACCTACAGATGAAAATAAAGCAACTTCAAACCAACCTTGGCAGAAAGCAAACTGGAAACGCCATCTTAAGAGGAGTGTCACTACCCTGACATCCACCAGATGACAAACATAGCTCAAAGTTGGCAGTGAAGATTTCTCACCTACTTGGGAGATGCCATTACAACTTGAGGGAGCCAAGGTCATGTTCTGCTCCTTGATGGATATAGAGATTACTCAGGTAGCCATGAGCTTCCTAGACCAGAGCCAGGACAGGGCTGTGAGCATGGAAAGGAGTAGACAAATGTACCTATTTATTGTTTTGTATTTCTAAGGTTGTGTTTTCCTTTCCACCAGTCTCCATTTGCTTGCAGTCTTACAGGAATTACGATAAAGTTCCCAAACTTACCAAACCACTGGCCTTTCCTTCTAATCAGGGCAGAGGACTAATACAGAGAGGGAAATAATCAAAGGTAACACCAAAGTATAAAAATACAAAACCAAAGTGAAGCTGAAAAATGCTTTGGCAAATCTAACATCACACTCATAAAATAATGGAACAGATTTTTTAAAAAACATAATAATCAAAAAGGGACTAAATTACTTTATGAGCATCTGGGTAATAATTGTCTTCTTAGCAACAAGCAACCTTTGGGTTCGTAAAGAGTGAATGACCTTAGGCACATACAGTCAGCCTTTCTGATCAAGCTCTGAAATTAGCAGACGAAGGGTAATGTGGAAGCTGCAATATATCTAGAGACTTTACTGAGCGTTTGATGTGGTGCCACAGCAAATCTCACAAAAAAAAAAAAATTAATTTACCTCAGCTTGGATAGAAGCAATCGTCACAGACTGAAAATTGGCCCAAGGGCCACAGACAAAAGCAGGTGATAAATGGCTTTCTGTCACGTGTGGAAGAAGCGTCTGTGTTTGGGTACTGCAGGGTATTAGTCCCTGTTTTATCTGAGGCAAATAAACAGTCCATTAATTCAATGAGCAGGAAGATACTAAATTAGGTGATAATGCAAATATCAAGTGAAAGCAGAGGAAATAATAGTAGGGGACACAGAGAGGTTAGGATGAGGGATAGAATAATAAAATGAGATTCATTCTACTAAAAAATAAACTAGGGTAACAAAAAAGTAATCCAGAGCACACCCAGCACCAAGGAACGTCAGGGAATGAAAGGAGAGAAAGTAAGAATTTGCAATGCAGTTGAGGATCTCAAAAATTAATTGGCTGCACAGTGCAGAGGGGTGAGGGACCTCTGCCACTGACTGAGAGGAGAGTCAGGACAGCAGCAGGCTTCTTCCATCAATGATGCAACATCAACACAAGCTGAGCCCCAATCTTGGATCTATCCCGAAATCTTGGCAACTCACACCTAATACCCTGACCACATGAAGGGTGTGCACAGCGACAGGATGGAAACTATTTCTCTCCAAGGTCAGCATCAGGGCATCTCTGAACTCATTCTCTAGTCCACAACTCCCTGGAATAATCAGGTCTGCTTTGAAGCACAAGAATATGAATGAAGTTTAAGGAAGTAGAAATCAGGGAAGACTTGAAAGCTTCACTGAGCTAAAGACCTCTCCTGCAGATGTCCACAGAGCACAGCCTTCGGGGGACAGCAGAGGTCTGTCTTTTTAGGTAATTAAAAGTGGGTGAAGCAGAGATACAAGTTATGGGGGGGTGGAGAGCACCACCTTATATATACATATGTTCAAAGATTGACACCAACCGCCTGTCTGCTCCAAATCTTCAAGGATAGTTCATCCCTATCATGCACGTCCTCTCCACACACCTCATGCATCAGGTGTTTATCAGGAAAGGCAGAGCGCTTCCAGGATTTGGAAGGAGTTCAGAGAGTACAAGAAGATTCACTCTACTAAATTTTGTCCTCCCTTGGTTTTTGTGACTTCTTCACCCACTGCTAGCACAGCCCCTCCTAGGCATCTCTTCTGGCAGGCTCTTGTTGCCCTCAAGACTGTCTCAGCACTGAATGCCTTTGCCCCAGATACCATCAGTTTAAAGTTAAAATAAACTTCCAATTTCTTCCCCCAAATTCAATCATTTTTGTTAATGCTTTGATCCTTTGCAGACTTGATGCCAGACCATTTTCATTTACAGCAGATGGCCAAGTCTCATTACTAAATGCAAAATAGTTCTTTGGCCAGAGAATCTGAACAAGGTGTTTGGGGCTCCAAGGCTTTAAGATGTGATTGCCCCAGCTCCATGAGAATTATTTCTGCCATTCCAATGCATGGATCTTGCTGTAAAACTAGGAAACTAGAAAAACTACTCCTTGATTTGCCTAGTAAGCTCTTTGGGATGGTCCAGGCAAGACAGTCAAGGCTGCTTTCTCCAAAGGTTACCCAAGTGTCAGCAGCATCTTTGCAACAGCTTCATGCTAGGAAGGTGTCATTGCAAGGGCAACTTGGTTAGAAACTGCATCTGCAGAGACACAGCCCTGGGTGATGGGATGTTTCAAGGAATTGATCCATCTGCCAGAGCGTTTGTTCAAGCACAGGGTGAGGGTGGATAGAGGAACAAGCAGCAATTCACCAATTTCAAGCAGCAGCTCCCACTTTAACCTATGAGTGCAGGAAAAAAAATAGAGGTGATGCTTTGTAACCAAATAAAGAGAGCTGTGAGCTCAATAACAGGCATTATCCTATGGCAAAGATTTTGTTATTGTTGAGTACCGATTCCTTTATCTCTCGGAGACAATCAACCTTCAGCCAGAGGAGTCTAACCTTAAAACCCCATAACTCAATTTTACATAGTGTTAAAGTTTGGGGGGATATTTGTCAGTGCTGGAGCTGATACAATCAGTCTGGAGGACCCTAGAACAAAGAGCGGTGGGTGAAGAGCGTGTCACCACTGCACACATTCGTTTCCTTGATGAACAAGGACCTATTAGTTGGTGAGAAAGCATTATCAGGGTGAAGGATGATGCTGATTGTTTCAGCTGCTCTTCCCGTGACACTGGATTAGAAGAAGTCCCAGTGTTTGCTCAATGCCCCACCGGCTCTGCCCCCACCGCACACAGGTACGCGTCCGCACGCTCCCAGCCACCCTTCACCAAAAATCAATCTGGACACCCAATCTCTTTCAACTGCCACATCTCTGAGGGTTAAACAATAAAAGTTTAACTTGTTTTAAGAAGTAGTTCATCACCTTAAGCCTTAAACAAAGCTACTCTTTAAAATACACATGTGCGTGCACACACAATGCCTTCACGCAAGATGACAATGACGGAACATCCGACGTGGCCTCTTTGCTTGAGCAAACCCACCGGCAGGTACAACAGCTCTGGGGAGAAGCTTGCTCAATAAAGTTATACTTTACTCCTTATGTTTAAAGGAAAAACGAAAGAAATTAAAAGGGGAAAAAAAAAAAAAAGATACTTTTCTTCCCTACAGTTGTTCTTTAAGGCATTTCACTTCAGAATTTATTATAACCAGTCTTTAAATTAAATTCTTCAGGACAGTGGCTTTATTTTTTGCACATAGTGATTTTCAACACTACATAACCTGAGTAATAATTTAATGTATTCCCTGTGGCTCACATTGAACCACACGTTTAAGCACACGCTTAAATCGGAATGAAGTCCGTGGCAGTTTAGCGTGTGTTAACGTATATACAGCAGGGGCTTTTATTGCTGTCCAGACCATTTCTCTCAGCTGGGAATTTTGTATTTCAGGACTTGTTAGTGTTTCAAGATTGATCCTGCAAGATATGGGTACAATCTCCATTAATCCCACGAGCAGTTCCACCCAGATGAGTAGACAATACTCTGAATGTGTTTGTGGGATCAGGCTGGCTTTGTTCGGGATGTGTCTTGCTTCTCCCCCAAGGGAGAAGGGTCCCAAGGCTCTGCATGCACATGTTACCAGGAACATGGAGAAAGCAGGTGGTTGGTTTGCCTTTTTGTCCTCGAGTTGTCACGCAAACCTGTCCCACAGATGAATGAAGAGAAGTTTACCCTGGTTGCAAACAAGTCATCTGGCCATTTGAGCAGAGGAAGAGTCTCCTTCACTTCCCTTGCCAACGATCTCATGATGCTCCAAAGTCTAATACAAAAAAAAAAAATGAACCCCAAATCTTTGCTATAACTGCAACACATTTCAAGTGTGTGATCCAGAGCATCTCTTACCCTTGTTCTTGCTGAAGTATGCACACAGAACCCACCAACTATTTTATCTTACTATCCATATATTGGGTGAAGAACGTCAATTCTAGATTTGCTGTAACCCCACCACTAGCAGTGCCCAGAACACTCAAGCCCTGGCACTTCTGCAAGGGTGAAACACCATTTCCCACATCCAGGCGAGGTCCTTGGTGCCCACTGAGGCTCTGGGCATCCCAAGGCCACTTCTGCACAGCCAGGGAGCACCGACCAGCTGATCCAAACCCAGCACCCACCTGAGCACTGTGCCACAGCATCCTGCCCTCCAAGCATCCCTCCTACAGAGGTCACTCTGGGCAGATCAGTAATGGCAGACTGGATTGCCTGGAAATTTAGGAAACTAGAGGAAAAAAAAGGGGCAGAAGAGACATTGTAATGAAGTTCCACCCCAACACTTTGTGAACTTCCATTTCCTGCATATTGAGCCCCTCTGCTGGGGAGAATACAGAGACACAAAGCGTTTATGCCTTGGATTTACATACTCATGAATAAAAAGGACTTTAAGAGGCGGGTGCATAAGTTCTCCCAGCCCCCCCCACGCAACACTAAACTTGCGCATTGATAATTCACGTGTGTTTGACATGGGGGACATGCAATTGGCCACGAGAGGAAGCTCCATCCCAGCTCTTGACAGCTGCCACATCACCCCGGGACCACGTACCCGACAGCACCGGCTCAAAGGCACCGATGCACCGAGCCCCCCGCTCCCGCTGAAATAATCTCCAGGCTGAGGGCATCCACCGCTGCAATTAATTTGCAGCTGCAATCATAAGCCAACGATCCCCGTTTTCACACAAGCTCACTGGTGTTAAGCCACTTACTAAAAAGGAAAAAAAATTCCACATAACACCTTGTCATTAAAGACTGTCCTCTAGGTATGGAAAATAAATCTATTCATCTGATCCTGCGCTTACAAAACAATACAAAGAAACTTTAATTATGCTTTTTCCCTCTCGGCAAGCAGTGAAGAAGGCAGGATTTTTGCTTTAGAAAAGCTGCATTAATAAGTTATTGGCATTTCACTGACTTCTAAGCGATTTGAATTAGAACTCCTGTCTGGGGCCCCACAGACTCACCAAACCGCTGAGATTTTACACCACATGTTTCATAACATTTTTGGTTTTCTTAAAAGCTCTTAAGTTTGAGGAATTACTTAAGAATCTCAGCTTAAAAAACAAACAAACATCCCAGGGGTTGGGCAGAACCCCCTTTCCAAACCACAAACCGAGGTATGCAACACCCAAAAACCAAATCACAAACATATTATTTTAATGTCAAAGCAAGACATGATTTTAAAGCCAGTGCTTGAATCCTGAGGGTGACAATCCTCAATTGCAAATAACCACCATGCAATTGCATCTCATTTAGATGTGGGGATAGGCTGGACCAAAACATTTTGGGTCACAATTTGGTTTGGGTCAGGATTACTTCCCCAAAAAAAGCAGTTAAGGAACCACCAGACAGGACTGGTGAGATCCAGGCTGCCAGCTCCACACAGGGTTGAGCATCAGCAGCAACTCGCCCTCCGGTCCTCCCGACCATCAGTGCCAATGTGTTATATTTCATATACAGAAGAACCGCTTTTATGGGGTGCAGGAGAAGATAAAGAGGGAGATTAGGCAAAAGAGAAGGCAACTTGCAATGCCTGCTCTTCCACAGACACCCTTAGCACAGGAACAAACTCTCAAACCCAAATCCAAACGTCTCCACTTGAGGAAAAATGACTGAGCACCCACAAAACGGCGGGCGCAGTCGGCTGCCCTCAGGACCAGCATCTGCACTCGGCTGATGGAAGCTGTGGCCACAAGTCAGATAGAATTTCTGCAGCAATTACTCGTGTTACAATTTGCTGCAGCTGTAAAATCCCAAATGAGAACATGAAGCCACTTCGAGTTGAGTTGCTTATTTAATTTTTCGTTTGTTTGTTTGTTTTAAATGAAAGCTGAAAATCTTGGTAGCATTACTCTCACTGCTGCTCGTTCTCTACAAAGGTCTGAGCTCTCCTATAGAATTTATACATCTATTTCTGCTAGCCTACAAGCAACCCACCTTCCTCCTCTCCATCCTGAACAAATAATCCTTAATATAGAGGTGAACCAAGTTGCTCTGTGTAAAATATAGCCAAACCTTTTGACCAGGCAGAGCACCGTTCCAGGAACTTATTTGTACAATGCCAGAGACATTATCACACCGGGCTTGAAAGCGCTGATGTTCTGGTGCATTTCCATTCAGAAAACGATAAATCAAAGAACATGAGCTCTGCAGCTTTCAGGGAGTCTGATCTCTTTACAAACTGTCACACAGTCTTAGTAGATATGTTTTTTTAGAAAACACGTTGTTTTCCTTACCCATGGATTTGTGCCTGTTCTCCTCCCCTTGGCAAAACTCACATTGAGCTGGTCAAACCTGCTCCCAGTCATGGTAAAGAATCCGGAGAAATATCCGATCCCTGTTTTAACCTCTCGCTCCCTGGGCTCGTTTGGATGATGTCAGGGATCAAAAAGGAAAGAAACCTTCAGGAGCAATCAGACTTGTCACAAATCCATCCCCCAAATGTTTCCTAAGCTATTTCATAAAGCTTAAAAGTACATCAGCAGCAAGTTGATGTAAATAATAACCAGGCCAAAAGCAACAATAAGTATTTTTGGACATCGGGGAGGCAGAAATAATTGTTTTTAATGGTATTTGAAAAGAAAAATGCAAAGCTTTGCACTCATCCTCAGGCATTCGGGGTTTGATCTATACAGGTTATTGAACTTGCAGATACTCAGCATTTCCCAAGGAGGTTCTTTGGCTGCATTTTCTCTCACACACTTTCTCATCACACCTGAAATCCAGCAGCACCTGGGCAAGCGGCTCCTTCGGGCCACAGCACCCACCCGGGTGCCACACCACCCACCCTGTGGCCTCACCACCAGAGGTCAGGCTGGCACTGGGGAAGAAAACAGCAATTTCCATGTTTTGGTTGGGAAAAGCAGAGGTTTGGTGTCAGGGAATGGTCACGGGTGTAATTCAAACCCACACAGGGCTGTCAAAGCTCCCGCTGCGGGGAGAAGAAATGGGCAGAAACAGCCGGTGTGGAGGTTGGGGGATTTGGAGGGGGTTTTGTTTTATTTGTGAAGGGTTTATGGGGATTTGTTTGTTTGTTTTTAATAAATGTAACAAGAAAAGCAGAGCGCGCCCACGCGGGTTTCCAACCGCGCGGCTCGCGGGAGCGGTG
>NW_010319849.1:0-9095 GCF_000700745.2 Antrostomus carolinensis
GGAACCTGGGGTTGTTCCTGCCCAGGTGCAAAATGAGTGTTTATTGATGTAAAAGACAAAACAGGAGATAAAAATGCAAGTAGTAAAAAGGGAAACTAGACATGAGCAGAAAGTTGTTCAACATGGGACTAGATAACGGCCAGTCAGGCAGATCAGAAGACAGAGGGCTGTGACTGGCTGGGAGATGTGTTCAGTTACTTTTCTCTGCTTTGTTTCAGGATGAGCAGTATGTCAGCTTTGTTTCAGTTGTCGATGTGGATCAGGGTACGTGCTTAGATCTCTCTTTTATCACAACACACATGATATTTGGCTATTCCTGAAATGATTTTCTTGTCTTTTATTCTAGCACTGCCATGGTTACTTAACAGAAAATGTTGGAATACCTGTCTGGGGCTCCTATGCTGTTTTTGCCTTGGCAACTCTATTCTCAGGACTCATCCTGGGACTTGTAAGTGAAGCACTGGAACAGAATGGCTTGTGGCTACTGTGTGTTATACTAACACCTTCTTTGCCTCAGTCTTTAATAGTAAAACCAGTTGTTCTGAGCTGGGAGGCAGGGATGGGGAGCAGAATGAAGCCCCCATAATCCAAGGGGAAATGCTTAGTGAGCTGCTACACCACTTGGACACGCACAAGGCTGGATGGGATGCACCCAAGGGTACTGAGGGAGCTGGCAGATTGTGCTCACCAACCCACTTTCCGTCACTGATCAGCAGTCCTGGCTAACTGGGGAGGTCCCTGTGGACTGGAGGTTAGCAAATGTGACATCCATCTATGAGCAGGGCTGGAAGGACAATCTGGAGAACTACAGGCCTGTCAACCTGACCTTGGTGCTGGGGAAGGTTATGGAACAGGTCATCTTGAGTGCAATCATGTGGCGTGTACAGGACAGGCAGGTGATGAGGCCCAGCCAGCATGGGCTTATGAAATGCAGGTCCTGCTTGACTGACCTGATCTCCTCCTATGATGACAAGACCTGCTTAGTGGATGAGGGAAAGGCTGTAGATGTTGTCTGGCTGGACTTTAGTGAAGCCTTTGACAGTGTTTCCCACAGCATTGTCCTGCAGACACTGGCTGCTCATGGCTTGGATGGGTGAAAAACTGGGAGCTGGTGGAAACTTTGGGCCTGGCCCAAAGAGTGGTGGGGAATGGAGTTAAATCCAGTTGGTGACCGAGTTGGGGGTCGGTCTCTTGTCCCAAGTTACAAGCGATAAAACCAGGGAGGTTTAGGTTGGATATTAGGAAAAATTTATTGACCAAAAGGGTTCTGAGGCATTGGAAGGGGTTGCCCAGGGCAGTGGTGGAGTCCCCATCCCTGGAGGGATTGAAGAGTCGTGTAGACACAGTGCTGAGGGACATGGGTTAGTCATAGGGGACTTGTCAGTGTTGGGTTCATGATGGGACTCGATGAGCTTCAAGGGCTTTTCCAACCTAAATGATTCTGTGATTCTAACGTACAGGATGTTTGGAGGTTTAAACTTGTCTGTCTTTGGTTTCAGATCATGGTGTTCTTAGCAGACTGCATCTGTCCATCCAAACGACACAGACCACCACAGTACCCTCATGCAAGTAAGAACACTATATGCTTCTAGCTCAGTGAAGATATTTGGTATAGCTTATTTAATAAATATTGGTCTGTAACTTGTGTCTGCAGGACATGAGATTTCATGCAGAAGTTGACACTTGTGATTGATGCTGTGCTTTACCTGCAGCTGTTTGCCCTTAGGGTTTACAGTGGGTTTGTATTTTGTATTTAGCTAAAGCTAAACTATTTTTAAAACTTGGGGGTTTTTTTTAGGAGATAGAAAAATAGTTTCACAGTGTTTTCATACCTGCAAGATATGAAACTCCATATGTACAGGGAGATAAAAGTTTTGAGTGGAGCTCTCAGTATTCCTAAACTGGGGCTTTGCATAAGTTTTAGAGGCAAAGTGAAGACTAAAAGTGAATTTGCATTTCTGCATTAGTCTCTGGAATTTTTCCAAGGGAATCTTAAAAATGTCAGGGAAAAACATGTGAATTCTGGTTTGTGGTTTGTAGGAACCTGACTAATTTTTTTTTTTCAAAGCTGGAGTAAGTTTTATATTAACTTATGTAGGTATATTAATACTTGACCTGTGGGTAAGTTCATACTAGCAACAATTCTACCTAAGATAGCAGCTTAAGTGATACTGGAAAGTGCTGCCTGGATTAAATTAATTAAAATTCTGTGCTAGCCTGTGATGTTAAAAAAAAAAGTGTATTTCACATGGTAATGGTATTTATTGGTGTTGGCATGTTTTCTTTTCTCCTTGAGGAGAGCTAGCTCCAGAGTCAGCTCAGCTGCTGAAAAAGCTGGATGAAGAGCAAGAAGCAGATGAGGAAGATATCTCAGATGATGAAGCAGAGGATAAAGAGGTGTCCAACAGAAACTCGTCACCGAATACCGTCAGGCAGCGCCCAGTGAACCCTGCTGCTACACTGGAGAAATCTTAGCCGTGTTTGCATGCAGGATTAGTGTTTGAGTCACCAACTGGAAAGGAGCTAAATGTCAAATCTTTCAGCTTGAAGAGAAGAATGACTTCTGTGGTGGTAATATGGATGCATTTCATGAATTCAGGAAAAAAAATAAAGCAAGGAAGTATCTTTGGCATCAGGTATTCAGAACTAAAACAGGCTGTTGCTAAACTTCTCCTGTCTGTGTGCAGAGAAGTGCCAAGAAATAACTTATGTGGTTTCTTGAATGACTTGTTCTATAGGGATTTATTTTATTTTATTTTTTAACAGAATGTAAATCAGTGTACTTGTTGCATTAGGGAACATTAGCAAGGAAAATGCACTAACCTGTTTGCCCTTCAAGCATTCAAAAAGGTTTCTCGGTATAAATCTAGTTTTACTCTGAAAAAATACTGAGGGGGAAAAGTTCCTTCAGTTATGGGACACGTTCCAGGCTTTTTACATGACAAAAACTGCTTTTTGCTATGACAATGAGTGCTACAAACCCCAAAGAGCTGAAAGTTGCCATCTTCCTCTAGAGAATTTGCCCTCTAAACTAAATCTAGAGAGCATGATGGCAAATCTCCTTTGCCATCCTCCCAGGTGGAAGTTACCACAAACGCTCTGTGGAGTTTGAATTCTCTGGCTGACCAGAAACCTGCTATTTGCATCCATTTCTTTTAGGAAAAAAGCTGTAGAAAACTCTGTGAGCTGCTTGGCAAAGTAATTCTCTAGAGAAAAAAAAAAAATGACAAGTGGCACCATGAAGTTTTGTTTGTCTCAATGACTCCAATTTGAAATAGTTTACACACAGGCTTCTTCGAGTGCAAATCCTGTCCGTTCATCCTGCTGGATGGCAGCAGGACTCTGCTTATTTTACATCATCAGCAATTTCTGCTTAAATCACATTTTACTGCAAATCCAGTCAAGGCTGTACCTGGTCTGAAGTTGAAATAATGGCTTCTTAATTTCTTTGACAGAAAGTAATATTTTCTTTCTGTTTTCACAAAACCATCTTGAAACAATATACCCCAATTTTTTTCTTCTTTAAAAAAAACCCCTGTAGTCTCCTGTTTTCTGTCTGGTATTTGTTTTCACTTTATATAGAAATAAAAAGAATGCACATGTGCGTTGTGGGCCAGTGTTACCTTGAATTTTCCTACAGAAATTTCCTACAGAATTTTTCCTACAGAATTTTCCCAATTCTTTCAGTTAATTTCCCAAGTATTTGCAAGGGCAGAGTTCACCTCATGCTGAGCATATTTAGGTTTTTTGTCTATCCTGTTCTTGCTGGGTTGTTTTGGGGGTTTCTTTTTGGTTGGTTTTAGGTGGGTTTTTGTTGTTTTTCTATCATTTGGGTTTTTGGGTTGTTTGTTTTTTTTAATTAATCTGAGTGGGTTTGCAGGTTTTTTTTGGTTGGTTTTAGGTGGGTTTTGTTGCTTTTCTATCATTTTGGTTTTTGGGTTGTTTGTTTTTTTTTTAATTAATCTGAGTGGGTTTGCAGGACTGGCAGTTGATAAATCTGTGTCAATAGTAAATTTGATTGTGAGTCATTAAAACCACAAACATAGAAAAGCTCTTGATGGTTTCACTGAAGCCTGGCTCTCTAAAGCCGTGCTCTCCTCCGGGTTATTGAGACAGCCTCAGACATGGAGCTCTTCATGAATCTTCATGAACTCTGGGGATACGAAAGAAATGTTGGGGAAACAATATTCCAGGCTCCTGCAGGTGAATCAGCTTGTAAAGCTGTTAAGAATATGCCTTGGGTTTTGGTTTGGGTTTTTTTTTCTTCCTTCTTTTCCTTCTCCTTCTTTTCCTTCTCCTTCTTTTCCTTCTCCTTCTTTTCCTTCTCCTTCTTTTCCTTCTCCTTCTTTTCCTTCTCCTTCTTTTCCTTCTCCTTCTTTTCCTTCTCCTTCTTTTCCTTCTCCTTCTTTTCCTTCTCCTTCTTTTCCTTCTCCTTCTTTCCCTCAAACGTTGGTGCTCTGGAGTGACTTACAACTTCAGTGCTGGGTTATGTGTCAGCAAGATAATAACTGATGCTTGAAAGGGTCCTTTTGTTTAAAATCTCAACATTCCTGTCTTTTTTTTTTCTTTTTTTTTTAAATATCAGACTTTTCCTGGTGTTTGGATGCAGACCACTGTGTGCTGTCAATGCCCTTTGAGGTGTTGGTCTTATGGAATTGCCTTAAATTCTCTAAAAGTTTAGATCTTAGCCTTTGTCACTAGTAAAATAAGCAATAAACCCGTGATGCTGTAAGGAGAAGTGGTGGCTTTGGTAAATGCTGTATTTCCTTTGTTTGGAGAGGGCTTGAGAAGACAAGGGGGCACAGAAATGCTGTTGTTAGGGGAAACTTGAATTATTTGAAAAGCTGAACTATATGGGCTGACTCCACTTGGAATCTATTTAAATGTAGCTGGTACAAACGTAGCTTTTTCTAATTTTTTGAGTTCCTTTTAAAATGTTTGTGCAATATAGCAAATATATACTGATAATTTCTGGCAAACTTTTCAGAGAACAAAGAACCTCTTTTATTTTTATTTTTATTTTATTTTTTCCTTGCTGTACCTCTAGACTCCTGGTTTAACAAGAACTTCTGGCACTAATTCATCCTGCCTTTGCCTTCTGCACTCCTGCCTTTTCTTACTGCCTCCCTACCTTGGGCAAGTAACCAGATTCCAAACCTGCCTCTTAGTCCTGAGTGCTCCGAGTTGCTGGAATCCAGCTGGAATCCCTGTGACAGACCCACACTTGTGATGAGTGTAACTCCTGATTATCCACAGGCAGCCTCTGAGCTCTGCAAATCTTACTGTTCCTGTTTTTAAGAACATTATGGTTTTGTCCTGTGAATATTTAAATTTCTTGATTATTATTATTTTAAAATCTGTATTCCAAAGATGTTGACTGAGGCTGAGTGAAGGTTTAATGTCACAGCTGTGTGTAAGAACCTGTCCTTTGTGTGTATTGATGGTGCTTGAATATCAGTTTTGTAAAAGTCAGGTTGCCCTTTCCATGTCTTCACCTTGACCGAGCACGTCCAGTTTCTTTCCAGAAGGAATTAATTAACTGTGTTAAATACTTTTCTTTTTTTTTTTTTATGTTTCAGAGAGTCTTCAAGTAAAAAATAACCACCAGCTTTGGATTCCTGTGTTTGTGTCTTTTTAAAATCCTATTTATTTATTTTATTTTTAAGATAATATCTTGCTGTTTAGCAATGAAACACAACTGCAGCTATTTCCCTGGAAAAAAATTGGTGTCACACTCTGGTGTTACTGGTGTACTGTGATACACCAATGTTGGTGTCACACTCTGGTGTTACTGGTGTTACTGGTGTACTGTGATACACCAATACAGAGCCACAAGGTCTCCCCTCAGCCTCCTTTTCTCCAGGCTCAACACCCCCAGTTCCCTCAGCCACAAGGGAACTCAGCACACTTGTGCTCCAGACCCTTCCCCAGCTCCGTTCCCTTCTCTGGACACTCTCCAGCACCTCCATGTCCTTCTTGGACTCAGGGGCCCAACACTGAACCCAGCACTTGAGGTGCAGCCTCACCAGTGGATGACTGGTGTATCACAGAGTAACAAACCTTTGTGATAAGTCCTTTTGAAAAGACAAATTCAAATCATAATTCAGACTAAAGCTGCACTGAGGTATTTGTGGTTTTTAGTTGAATCATGGTAGTGTGAGCTGACTCCTTCTCATTTTGGTTCAATGGTTTGTGATGGTTTGGGAAGGAGCTTTCACACGTACCAGGCTTAGACAGTAATGGTAGTAAAATGGGGTTTTGTGTTTCAAAAAAAAGAATGTAGGCTGGAGTTGAGAAATGATGTTTAAAATTCAGTTCTTTGTACCTTTTTTGACATTTCTTTGTGTAAAATGCATGCAAATCGTATTTCAGCTACAGGTGGACTCCTCCCCTCTTCCACCTACACACTGTGTGGCACATCTGAAGAGCTGAAGGACTCAACATTGGTGAATTTATCTTAGGGTGGGAAGCTTAATTCACAATTCTACGAGTTCTGAAATGAAAGAGGCTTTTTTTGAGGAAGAAACAAATCCAGACAGGGTGTGCTCAAAGCTACTGACAATCAGAGAGTGTCTTGCCTGTCCCCTTGCTCTTCCTGCATCTCTTCTCTTAGGAGTGAGTATTGAGCTTCCCTACTCTTCCACTCAATGTATTACATATAACAGCACTGGTGTGGCCAGTAGGACCAGGGAAGTTCTCTTCCCCCTGCACTGGGCACTGGTGAGGCTGCAGCTCAAGTGCTGGGTTCAGTGTTGGGCCCCTGACTCCAAGAAGGACATGGAGGTGCTGGAGCGGGTCCAGAGAAGGGCAACGGAGCTGGGGAAGGGTCTGGAGCACAAGTGTGCTGAGTTCCCTTGTGGCTGAGGGAACTGGGGGGGTTGAGCCTGGAGAAAAGGAGGCTGAGGGGAGACCTTCTGGCTCTGTGCAAGTCCCTTGGAGGAGGGTGGAGAGAGGTGGGGGGGGGGCTGTTCAACCAAGGCCCAAGGGACAGGACAAGAGGGAATGGGCTCCAGTTGTGGCCAGGGCAGTTGAGATGGGATGTGAGGAAGAATTTCTTTGCTGCAAGGGTTCTGAGGCATTGGAAGGGGTTGCCCAGGGCTGTGGTGGAGTCCCCATCCCTGGAGGGATTGAAGAGTCGTGTAGACACAGTGCTGAGGGACATGGGTTAGTCATAGGGGACTTGTCAGTGTTGGGTTCATGGTTGGACTTGATGATCTTAAAGGGCTTTTCCAACCTTATGATTCTGTGAAATAATACCCAGCCCAAAGGGAAAAACAAAAGGTACAAAAAGTGCAGCTGAAGTATATTTAGAGAGTTAAAATGGTGACAACTAAACCTGATCAGAAACGAAAAAGCAACTGGATGCTTCACTGGCAACTGGTGTTTTCCAGATTGCCAGAGTCAGCCCTTGGTTTGGTTTTGAAATGAATAGTTTCAGTTATGACAAAGACTGGTGGGGAAGGAGACATTTCAGTGTGCTAGAGCGCTGCTTCAGTGTTTAGAAACACCACAGTAGAATGTCAATATTAATTTTAAGGTTTCTTTGTGTAAAGAGGAGGGAATTTATCTCCTGCAGCTCTCTTACCTCCTTGGTTGTATCAGCTGAAGTTCTTGCTTTGACCTGACCAGCATCTTCCCTGAATTTTATTTCTGGCTAATACCATACACTCCACTCTTGATTCAGATTTTCTTTACCTTGTTGAAGAAAGGTAAAGACCTTTCTTTACCTTTTCTTTACCCCCTTATCTTGCAATGGGCTTTTTTAACTTCAGTAACTTTCTAGGAGAAGAGATTCTGTCTCAGTCTGCCCTTTTTCCTCACTTTTCCATATTCAGCTCTTTAAAACTTTCCAAGTACAAATTTCATTTCTATTTAGCATTGCTTCTTCACTGGAAGAGTTCTCAGGCACTGGAAGGGGCTGCCCAGGGAGGTGGTTGAGTCCCCATCCCTGGAGGTGTTTAAAGGATGGGTAGATGAGGTGCTCAGAGATATGTTTAGTAGTGGATAGGTATGGTTGGACTCGATGATCTCTGAGGTCTTTTCCAACCAGGAAATTCTATGATTCTATTCTATGATTTCCTTAACTGCAAGGCAGATCTAGAAAGCCAACTCTTTGGTATGCACCTGATGTTTAATAGCCATCTTTGATCTGTGGAAGGAATAAATAGATTTCCTTTATCTGGTGAGGTACTTGAGTATAAACATATCCCTGTTGTAGCACTTCTTGGATTTGACCTTCACTACTTGCATACAAAAGCCAACCTTCCAAAAAGCCCTAGAACCCAGTTCCTGGCAATGCCATAACCTGTGTCCTGGGATTTGCTTTCTGCTCCCATCCTGCTGATGTTTTAAGGTCTCTGTGCTGTGACATCGCTCTGGCTGGAGAGAAAATGCTGATAGTGGTCATAACTGGGGTTCCAGTTCCACCTTCCCAAGGCAGAGACCCAGGGAGGAGCGCTGGGCACGTGCTGAGGGGTCATGGTGGATGTGGGCTGATATCCTTGAAGTGACAGCAGATTCTAAAATAGCTGTGAAATACCTCAGAGCGAGGAAAAGCCACCAGTTAAATCTTCCGTGTGTCTCTTTTTAAAAGGTTCATTGGTACGTTAAATTGTGTCTTCTAGATCAAGAAGTTCTAAAAATGCTAGGTGGGAAACCATGCATGCAATATTTAAACTGAAAGAGGGGAGGATTAGATGAGATATTAGGAAGAAGTTCTTCACTGTGAGGGTGGTGAGCCAGTGTCCCAGGTTGGCCAGAGAAGCTGTGGCTGCTCCTCCCTGGAAGTGTTGAAGGCCAGGCTGGATGAGGCTCTGAGCAACCTGGTCTAGTGGAAGGTGTCCTGGCTGCTGGCAGGGGGGTTGGAACTGGATGAGCTTTAAGGTCCCTTCCAATCCAAACCATTCTATGATTCTATGATCTTCCTTTAAACTCCTTGGCATGTGGGGTGGTTACTCCCCTCTGAATTGCTTGCTGATTCAGACTATCAACTGAAGGGAAAAGGATCTTCAATGTACACATTTCATCTTGACCTGTGGAAATTTCTTCCTGTATCCCTGTGATTCAGCCACAGGCAAGTGTAACTGGTGTGTCCC
>NW_010319849.1:9128-19435 GCF_000700745.2 Antrostomus carolinensis
AAGGAAGGACTGCTCACCCCGCTGCTGTCACCACACCAGGTTTGTTCTGTTCCAGTGAAGCTCAGACCTGCTCTTAGCACCGTTGCTGTAAATCTCTTCCACCTGACTCCCCGGAGTGGCCAAGATCATCTTCACTGACTGACCACAGTGCACATTTGACTTGGAATTGTGGTTTGATCTGTCAAAAAATTAAAAACCTGACAAGGCCAAGTGTTGGTTTTGGATGTTCTGAATTCCCTCAGTGTTCTGTGTTGAGTCAGTGGGGAGAGCTTGGAGCCACCAGAAATGTTGGGCACCAAGAAATGGGCAAGATGTGATCCACGGCTGTGATCCCCTCAGTGGGATCTGAGATTTTCTGGGAGGTTTCTGTGTGTTTTCTTAAGCAAGAACAAACCCTGCCAGGAGCTGTTGGCCTCCAGAGGAGGAGTTGTTTGTCTTGATGCTGTGCTGAAGTTCTGCAGCGGATGGCTAAAACTCAAACCACCATGGGGTGGTGTAGCGAGACCTTGCTGGGCTGGAGGCAGCTGCCAGCACAGCTCCCTGTCAGAGGGATGATAAAAAGGCCTTTTTTTAATTATTATTTTTGCAAAACATGCTGACTGGAGTCTCTCAGCTTGTTTATGATGTCCTCATGTCCTATGGTCACTTTTGAAAACACCTCGGTGTCTTCTGCACGCCAAAGAAATCAAGAATCTGGTTGTATCCTGCTATGGAGGCTTCAGCTCATGGTGAGATCAGGGACTGATCTGTCTGCAGGGCTGTGTGGGGAACACGCAGGTGGGGTTCTCCTGCCTCAGGAGGAGCTCCTGGGCATCACTCTTTGCTTTTATCTGTTATAATTAGGTGGTTGGCCAAGAGCTAATGCTCCTCATGCTGCTCTAAGAACCTCAAACTGAGATCTGCTCCATTCAGGATGTGTCTATATAGATTTTTTAATTTTTATATATATTTTTTTTTTCAAAGGGCTTTGGAGCATATCTCCCAAAGGGCTGTTCTGCCTTTACTCCAGAGAGTTGTGGAAGAAGTTCTGTGGCCAAAAGTAAAGCAAGTGAAAGGAACCAGTTGACCACGTGGTGGCAACATGGAGATGCTACGGAAAGATGCTTGGACCTGTGGTGCCCCTGGAGGAAATGGTACTTCTACAGAGAGAACTGAAGTCATTTCATAGCTTAAAAGAGGATGGTAAAAGCATGAAGTGTAAATATTTTGGGTTGTTCTAAAGGAGGCCATAGATATGGGAACAGTATGGACTTGTGAGTAAGCTGGGCCACCTTATGCTGGGGATGCTGGAGCGTAGCTACGTGGCATGGACCAAACCCATGGGAAAAACAGGTTATAGATCAGTGAGAATGTTCTGAATGAAAGGACATCAGGAAAGAACGTCCTCACATCTCCACAGGCAGGTGGGTTGCAGCACCCTTGGAACACGTCCCCAACGCTGCAGCACATCTGTTAGCTGAGCACACGGTCTTCAGTGGCAGCTCATATGGAAGCAAATGTGTCATAGACTCATCGAATGGTTTGGGTTGGAAGGGACCTCAAAGCTCATCCAGTTCCAACCCCCCTGCCAGCAGCAGGGACACCTTCCACTAGACCAGGTTGCTCAAAGCCTCATCCAGCCTGGCCTTCAACACTTCCAGGGAGGAGCAGCCACAGCTTCTCTGGCCAACCTGGGACACTGTCTCACCACCCTCACACCAAACAATTTCTTCCTCACATCTCATCTCCATCTCCCCTCTGCCACTTTCAAGCCATCACCCCTTGTTCTGTCACTCCCTGCCCTTGGCCAAAGTCCCTCCCCAGCCTTCCTGGAGCCTCTTCAGGTGCTGGAAGGTTGCTAGAAGGTCTCCCTGTCCTCAAAAGATGTTCCTGTTTGCCCTTTCCAGCTTTCCTGTGCTCCTTGCTCCCTTTTCCGCTGCATACCATGCTTGGCCAAGAAGATGGAGCTGAGGCCAATGCAGAAGGAAGCTGGGGCATGCCATGGGGAACTGCAGGGCAGGAGCAGCATTTCAAGATGCCTGTCTGTGTTGGAAGAAAGGCTCTTCAGGCGTGATGGAGCATCAGTGCTTCAGTTGCTTGCTGGATCAAGGGGCTTCCTACAAAGCCTCACTGTGGTCATTCCAAATGCAAGAAGTTCCCAAGTCCTTCCAGACCTCAAAGTAATTGAGAGAGCAGCAAACTGCTGAGAGGCAGCATCTTAGTCTGGAATTAACTGGATTTTCTCATTTAGGTAACAGTGTATATGAAGTGTTGAGCCTGCAGCTCCACTCCAGCACAGGTATTTAAACACCTGAAATATTCCACTGCTGTGGAGAGATCTGGGCTGGTCTGTGCCTGCTCCTGCCTGGGCTGTGCAAGGCTCGGAGGGGAAGAAAGGGCTCTGGAAGAGGCAGGTGGTGAGCAGAGCCACGGTCCTGCCCCAGGGCTCCTGCCTGTGCTGCAGCTGCGGTTGTCTGGATTTTCTACCCTGTGAATAAGGATTAAAAACCAACCCCAAAACACACCAGTTTTGTCTTCAGGGCAGCAATGTCAGGGTTTTTTCCCCTCTGCTTGTTGCGATGCCGTGAGCCAAATCGACTCTGTGCCTACACCTGGTGTGCGTGTCCTGGCGGGATCCCTGCCAGAGCTGCCAGCGTGGCACGGTGCTGCTGCCAGAGGTCATGGAATTATAGGATGGTTTGGGTTGGAAGGGACCTCAAAGATCAGATCCAGTCTGAATCTCCCCTCTTTTAGTTTAAAACCATTTCCCCTTGTCCTATCGTTACATCACCAACTGAAAAGTCTGTCCCCATCTTTCTTCTCGACCCCTTCAAGTGTTGAAAGGTGCAATAAGATCTCCCTGGAGCCTTCTCTTCTCCAGGCTGAACAGCCCCAACTCTCTCAGCCTGTCCTCACAGCAGAGCTGCTCCAGCCCTATTGGTGTGATATTCAATTTTACATCCTTGAAATGAGGTTGAAACTAAAACTACCCTAAATGCTTTGTTTTAAAACACTTTTTGTGTGTCCTGAAGTCATAGAATCCCAGACTGGTTTGGTTTGGAAGGGACCTTAAAGCTCATCCAGTCCCAACCCCCCTGCCAGCAGCAGGGACACCTTCCACTAGACCAGGTTGCTCAAAGCCTCATCCAGCCTGGCCTTCAACACTTCCAGGGAGGAGCAGCCACAGCTTCTCTGGGCAACCTGGGACACTGTCTCACCACCCTCACACCAAACAATTTCTTCCTCACATCTCATCTCCATCTCCCCTCTGCCACTTTCAAGCTTTTACATTAAGGTCCTGGTGGAGCACATCAACCTGATGATGCCTGACCGGTTCCAAACAGCAGGTATGATCCATGGGGCTGCCCACCTTGAAAATGTAATCCCCACTGCTGAAAATACTGCAGGAAATGCAGGTACAATTTAAATGGCCACATAAATGGAATATGGGAGCCTACGGAATAACCCTGCCCTTAAAGAAGAGTATGGGAACGTTACCTTGTGACTTGAATCCCTCATTTACAAGTTTAGAGATAAGATCTGCTCCGTGGTGTGATTTGCTTGAATGAAATACATCATTTTGCTTGAATTCAACATCTTGATAACCTGTTGGCTTCAAGAACTGAATAGGTAGAACAACATAACAAATCTCTTCAGCGTCGCTTCCCATGAGGAACACAAAGACATTTTTTAGGAGATTTTTTTTTTCTAGATCCCCGTGGGCTGCGGGAGGAGTTTGCTGGTCCTCACATACAGGGTGGCTCCAGCATGGAACTGTTTCCAGATCCTGCTTCATCCAGGAGTGACAACTGCAGCAGAGACACAGATGCAGGATCCCAGTTTGGAGATTTCCCCATTCCGGTATCGTTAACCCCACGCTGGCCTCTGCTCCGGGTTATTTTGCCAGCTGCACTGATTAGTCATTCCCCTGTCCCCTTATTCTCTTCACCATCTCTCCTCAATCCCTTCAATCCCAACATGTATTTCTATTAATCAAACCCTTCCCCTGACTGTTTTTTTTTTCTGGCTGGATTTGCCCAAAGTGGTTTATTTACAAATCTCTCCAGAATTGGCCTCTTACGGTTCAAAGAGACGCGGGTGTTGGTTGAAGGAAAGCTGATTTTTGGACGAACTCAGCATGAGAATGAGAACAGATGGGGACTTTGATGAATGAGATATTGCTAAATGTTGTCCTCCTGCAAATCAGCTCAGTTGGCCCTATTAGCATAAGAAGCAGGAAAGAAAAACAAAAAGGATTTAATTTCTCTAAACATTTCCCCTTAATGATCTACCTCTCCAGCTTAGAGATTTCTATTGCTGCTTATCAGCAAAGCAGCTGAATTCCTTCCACGGAGAATCAACTGCACTTTCAAGTTGATTTCTGGCACTTCTCCCTCCCTGGAATGAGAACTGTGCTTAGAAGAGGTGGTTGCTGCTTTTAAATTCAGGTAAAAATTCAGGGTTTTATGTGTTTTTAGGTTGATTTAATTGAGCAATTTTATTTTTTTTTAATTATTATTTTTTTAAAGGGTCAAGAGGAGGCACCAGCACATCCTGGAGATGCTCTTTGTCCTGTCTGGCAGTGCTACCAGCTCTCCTGTGCCCTGATGCCTTTGCCATGGTGAGTCACAGCCCACAGGGTCCCTTGAGCAGGGTGGAGAGGGTGACATTCCTCACCTCACCTTGGGGGCCTGATCTATGGCACCTCCCCTGCACCCACAGTGTCCCACACTGCTGCAGGGCATCACTTGTGAGGCTGGTAGAGCTGATGGACATTATGGCAGGTGTTGTCCCATATGTGCTAAGAACTGACCCTCTTTGTTACCTTTCCTGGTGGTCTCTGCATCTAGGGTGGAGATCTTGTGTCACAGGCTGTGAGGATTGGGCTCTGTGTGACCTGATCTGGTTGAAGATGTCCCTGCTCACTGCAGGGGGTTGGACTAGATGGCCTGGAAAGGTCCCTTTCCACCCAAACCACCCTGTAATTCTATAATTCTAATAGCAATGTGGTTCCTGTGCTTGGACAGTGTTTCCTCCTCAACCTGGGGAATTTACAGCCTGGCTGGGTGGGATCCCAAAAGCACCGAAGGTGGCAGACCTCTCCTCCCTGGGCTGGCTCTGTGGGTGAGCCCAGCATGGCCAAGGGTGTGCAGTGGGGCTGAAACCAGCAGCAAACATCTCTATTGGGGAAGGATCATTGAATGGTTTGGGTTGGAAGGGACCTTAAAGCTCATCCAGTTCCAACCCCCCTGCCAGCAGCAGAGACACCTTCCACTAGACCAGGTTGCTCAAAGCCTCATCCAACCTGGCCTTCAACACTTCCAGGGAGGAGCAGCCACAGCTTCTCTGGCCAACCTGGGACACTGTCTCACCACCCTCACACCAAACAATTTCTTCCTCACATCTCAGCTCCATCTCCCCTCTGCCACTTTCAAGCCATCACCCCTTGTTCTGTCACTCCCTGCCCTTGGCCAAAGTCCCTCCCCAGCCTTCCTGGAGCCCCTTCAGGTACTGGGAGGCCACTAGAAGGTCTCCCCGGAGCCTTCTCTTCTCCAGGATGAACAGCCCCAACACAATGTTCAGCAGTTTGTTCCTCTCCCCTCATGGTCCCCATTTTCCTTTCCATCACAGCCCAGCCCTAAGGGTGTGGGTATCCTGAGATCCTGCTTCACCTCCGCCTGCGCAGACACCAACCTCGTTGTGTCTGCAGCGTGTAGGGTGCTTCATTTTGCCTGGATGGCTGCATGGCAGAGGAGGAGCGGGGACTGTGGTGGAGACAGGGGCTCTGCCATGCTTGGGGCTGGAGGAAGGCTGGCGTAGGCTCTCAGGGATTTATCTGCTGTGTAGGCGGGTGGCTGAGAGAAAGCTGGAGCGGGGGCAGCCCCTGGGGCTTTGCCAGGGCTGTGCCACGTGGAGCTGTGCCGGGTTTCACTGCAGGCTGTTGGCAAAGGATGGAGCGAGCACATTGTGGGTGCTGAAGCACTTGATGCTGAATGCTGTTGTGTGCTCTTTCCAGCCCAAAGGTTGGCAAACAACCATTTGCCTTTCTGCTTCCACCTCTGACCTTCTCACACCTCCTCCTACCCTGTCTGCCACCCAAAGGTCTAAGAGATGTTGCTCTGTGGTTGCCACAGACAAGTGCTGGGTTTGCCACTGACACTGGGGATGGTAGAAATGACCCTGTTTAAGTTCTCCACAAGGACTGTGGAATCCTGAGGGAACAGAATCTCCTGCTGTTTCACCATCCCCTTCCCAGGGAGCAAGTCCACAGGGATGCTTTTTAACAGCTCATCTTTAATTCTCTCTTCTGCCACACAGAATCCCAGAATGGCCTGGATTGGAAAAGCCCTTTAAGATCATCGAGTCTAACCATGAACCCAACACTGACAAGTCCAACTTGTAGGTCTGAGCGTGGATGGTGAGATAAGGCATCCACTGGCTGATCCCTTGTAGGACACTATTTTAGTGCAGGTTAGAAGCACTGCAGGGATGGTGTCAGTAGCGGAGGACTTCCATGCACTGTGTGTGGTGGCTTGTGCCTGGGGACAGGGGACCTTGTGTACCCTGGAGGTCCCATCTGCCCCAGGGGGCTGTAAGGAGGGAGGACCTGGGGGGTCAGCCTTCCTGAGAAGGACATTGCCTTTCCTTTGAGCTTTAAAAGCTTCATTTTTATTTCCCCCCCACCAACTCCTCTGTTCCCCTGAAGCTGCACAGCTCTGATTCATCACCTTGGTCACACTGGCTTTAGCATTGCCCATTAGTTTGAAACTACTGTCATCTTCTGCAGTGTATGAGGTACCGCAGCGTCTCCTTCTAGATTAGCCTGTCTCACCGTGTCCTAGTCGCTGGATAAATGGAGACTGAAGCAAAGCTTCTGTGGACAACTGTCTGGTAGGCACTTTAATTTCTCCTGCTGTAGAAAGGACGCTGGGGATGTGAAGAGCCAGCAGAGCACTGGGAGGGAGCAGAAATTTTCCCCACCTGGCTGTCACCAGGGACTGGTGTAAGTCTTTGTCATCTCATTTAGGTTGGAAAAGACCTTCAAGATCATCAAGTCCAACCATAAGATCATCACTTATCCTGCCTTCCCATGACATCCTCATGGTGGGGCTGGAGAGAACTTGGTGCCTTGTCCATGGCTGGTGCATGTACAAAGGTCTCCTCAGTGCTTTGGTCTTCTGCTCCCCGGGTTGTTGCAAAGTCTGGGACAGCACTGCCCATGAAGAGCCTGCTCACCCAAACCTGTGCCTTCCTCCACGGCAGAGTGGGCAGGGTCTGGCCTGGCAGCTCTTCCAGACAGCCGGTCCTCTGAGGGATGCTCTGAGGGATGCTCTGAGGGATGCTTCCCAGGGGAAGGCAGCTCTTTTTGCTGTTAAGTACTGTGTTTTGGTGGCTCCAGAAAACAGCTGGGCACCAAGTCCCATTTTGGAGGTTGAGGTGGTTACGGCTGTGCCAACAGCAGATCTTCACTGGAGCTCAACCTGCTGCCACCATGATCTGAGGGGCTGCTAATCCCATCAGACCTGTTAACAGCTGCAGAGAGTGACTCTGAAGGGTTCCTCAGTGTTAGACAAGACCTTCTTAATTGAATTTCTTTTCCATCTCATTTCACCCAGCTAGAAGTTATAGGGAAAGGGGTCCAAGCGTAGACTAACAGCCTTGCTGCCCACGGCTGCGTGCGTGCTCGCACAGGCGTGAGTCACAGCTTTGCATGAGGATGGATTCTCCACAGCCCTGGGGGTGTGGAGGCTTCGCTTTGCTTTGCTCTTGCCCAACAGCCCCCACAGGGCTTTGGCCTCGGTCATTCTCCTCCAAAGGAAGAAAGCTTGGCTCCAGAGGTCTGATGTTTCTAACAGCAACTTGTCTCTGGTGATGACCACGCTGTCCCCAGGGCTGATCTTGCCACCCAGCCACCTCACCGCAGAGCAATCTTCCCAGGCTCTCATGGTTGCTGCAGACAGGGTTGCAGGCTGCTACCGGAGCTGCTTGGGGGCAGATAAGGAATCCTGGAGAGTTGAAAAACCAACCTTTTGGGTTTTGTATTTTCAGTTTAACTTGTGTGTGTTCACGGCACTGGCCAGGCAATGGGGAATTGCCCTCAAGAAGTCTTCTCCAAGCTGCCATAGGCATATCTTGAGTCCAGTTCTGGAGCCCCCAGCACAAGAGAGACCTGGAGCAGCTGGAACAAGTCCAGAGGAGGCCACCAGGATGATGCGAGGGCTGGAGCAGCTCTGCTGTGAGGACAGGCTGAGAGAGTTGGGGCTGTTCAGCCTGGAGAAGAGAAGGCTCCGGGGAGATCTTATAGTGGCCTCCCAGTACCTGAAGGGGCTACAGGAAAGCTGGGGAAGGACTTTTCATAATGGCAGTTAATGACAAAACAAGGGGAAATGGGTTTAAACTGAAAGAGGGGAGGTTTAGATGAGATATTAGGAAGAAGTTCTTCACTGTGAGGGTGGTGAGACACTGGAACAGGTTGCCCAAGGAAGCTGTGGCTGCTCCTCCCTGGAAGTGTTGAAGGCCAGGTTGGCTGAGGCTTTGAGCAACCTGGTCTAGTGGAAGGTGTCCCTGCTGCTGGCAGGGGGGTTGGGACTGGATGAGCTTTAAGGTCCCTTCCAACCCAAACCATTCTGTGATTCTATGATTCTATGATCTTTTGCCCTCTGCCTTGCTCAAACCATCCTGAAGAGCATCCTGCTCTCCCACAGAGGGATGTTCCCCCCTCTCCCCGGAAGGATTTCTGAAACAATGTGTTGAAATCTGCAGGTAAAAAGAGAAATGGGAGGCACATCTCCTGGGGAGAGGCGTGCCAAGAAATCCACGGGAGACAGATCCACCTGGCTGGGTGGAGGAACACTCAACTGTTGTTTGACTCAGTTCCCTGGCAGGGTGTTTTGAAGAGAAGCCACCTTACAAGACGAAAGATTTAGTCAATGACTGCACAGATGTCTTGGACATCCGAGGAGGTTCATCCAAGCTGTGCTTGTGGAGGTTCCCGGTGACAACTGGGAAGGGGTAGATCATCTTTCATCTCTTACCTAAATTAGTTAACTAATTTAGTTACAAAGGCCACTCGTGCATCTTTGGAGCCATAAATCACTCCAATGGTCAGGTTTTCACCAAGGTGACAGGCTCGTGTGCTGCGATCCCATTGCACACGCCGATGATCATCTCCAGTGGGAAACGAGGCGTTCTTGTGTGTGTGTGTACAGGATAAATGAGTCAAATGGGCTCTTGGAAAGAAATTATCCTGGTTTAATCCTGAGCTTTGTGTATCACAGTTGTTCTTCTGTGAGAGAGAAACGGGAACAGCAACGAGCTTGTGCTTCTAACGGGGGAGTGAGCGAGTGAGTCTTGATCAAGACTTCAGAGTGAGATCTGTATTCAACGGCTCGTCTGTCCTTCTGCCCTCTCCTCATAGAATCATAGACTGGTTTGGGTTGGAAGGGACCTTAAAGCTCATCCAGTTCCAACCCCCCTGCCATCAGCAGGGACACCTTCCACTAGACCAGGTTGCTCAAAGCCTCATCCAGCCTGGCCTTCAACACTTCTAGGGAGGAGCAGCCACAACTTCCTTGGGCAACCTGTTCCAGTGTCTGACCACCCTCACAGTGAAGAAGCCTCCTCGGGTTTCATGTCTGCTTTTCTGTTTTAATCATGTAATTGTATTGGATTTTCTGGAAGGAGAAAGAGTCCTTTTATATGACCTCCTTCTAGAAGATTGAAATATGGAGTTTAATTATCTCCCCTTTATTTATTTAAATGCCAAAAGCTCGCAATCCTTTAGCAGGTGCTTCTGTAAAACTGCTCTCCTCGATGGGATGCTAAAATGAGAAGCTTCCAGAGGACATGACTCATTTACAGTGTGAGTTACTTGTTCTGCTTGGCTGAGAGCAGAAGCAATATCAGAGGAGATGTGATTACTCACGGCTGCTCTTTCAGTCGGTAGCGAGCCTGGAAACGAGGCAGGCAGCAGAGGGGTGATCCGGAGTGTGGCTGCACGGTGAATTATTGATAAGAGAATAATAGCAACTGGAGAAAATCTCTCTTGGGGAGTATGGGGAGTAAATCTTCTCTGCTCTACAGGGAGTAAGTCTCTCGGTTAGAAGAGTTTTTTTTCCAGCCTGGGGAATAATGGTGACAAGAGGTTTTGCTTGAACGAAGAGCATAGAAAAGGGCTGTAGGAACTACATGCAGCGTTGCAGGGAAGGGGTTTGGCTGTGGGAGAGACTGGTTTACTCACAGACCTCACTCTTCATTTGGGAGCTTATAGAATCATCGAATCATCGAATGGTTTGGGTGGGAAGGACCTTAAAGCTCATCCAGTCCCA
>NW_010319850.1:0-3047 GCF_000700745.2 Antrostomus carolinensis
GTAACCTGTGGCAGGGACTGACGCTGGGCACGTGAAGGCAGCCACGCTTCTACAGACATCAAACTTGATCTCATTTCGCGGCGCAGCTGAGCAACCCCGCTCCTCAACATGCACTGTCCTAAATACCCCCCTAGTCCTCCTCCACCTGCACCCTCCCAAATATGACCCTGCTCCCTCAGCCCCCCAGATACACCCCTTTTTCACCCCCACTCCCCCATCTCCTCCCTGCACTGGGTCTAATCCCCCCCGGCCACCCCCGTGCTCCCCAACAGAGCCCTGCGCTTGCCACAAGTGCAGGAAGAGTGACTTGAACTGATCTGGATGCTGAAACGGTCAGGGACCAGCTGATCCAGTTCTGAATGTCCCCAAGTCCCCCGGGGCTGATGGGATTCACCCCAGAGAACTGAAGGAGCTGCAGATGTTTTGCCCAGACCCTTCTCATGGAATTGTCCACAGGTTTGGGTTGAAGGGACCTTTCAAGGCCACCTAGTCCAACCCCCTGCAGTGAGCAGGGACATCTTCAACCAGATTTCCTCCCAGCCCCGTCCAGCCGTACTGTGAATGTTTCCAGGGATGGAGCATCCACCACCTCTTGGGGCAACCTGGCCTGGCCTGGTGTCTCACCACCTTCAGTGTAAGAAGTTTCTAAATGTCTCCTCTGTTAGTTTAAAACCATCACCCCTCGTCCTATCACTACAGGCCCCGCTAAATAAAAAGTCTGTCCCCATCTTTCTTGGAGGCCCCTTCAAGTACTGAAAGGTGCAATGTGGTCTCCCTGGAGCCTTCTCTTCTCCAGGCTGAACAGCCCCAACCCTCTCAGCCTGTCCTCACAGCAGAGATGTCCCATCCTTCTCATCATTTTTGTGGCCTCCTCTGGACCCCCTCCAACAGGTTCACATCTTTCTTGTGCTGAGGAGCCCAGCACTGGAGGCAGCGCTGCAGGTGGGGTCTCAGGAGAGCGGAGCAGAGGGGCAGAATCCCCTCGCTCGACACAGCCCAGGACACGGTTCTCGGCCTTCTGTGCTGCCAGCGCGTGTTGCTGGCTCATGTCCAGCTTTTCACCCACCAGAACCCCCAAGTCCTTCTCCTCAGGGCTGCTCTCGATCCATTCTCCGCCCAGCCTGTATTTGTGCTTGGGGTTTCCCCAACCCAAATGCAGGACTGAACACCACCCTATGAAGATGCTGAGGATGCAGCTCTCATATTTTTGTATTCCTGTTTTGCAGTTATACATCTTGTCCAACCCACTAAAGTAAATCTCAGATTTTTGAAAACATGCATAGTCTACCCCATTTTTCTTTCTATCCTATGGTGCCAGATCCAGCCCTGGACAGGTGTCCTGCCCCACACCACCCTGCAGTCCCCACCGTGGTGCTGGCCCCGGGTGGTTCTTGGAGGCAGCTGCGTGGCCCAGGAGCATGGACCAGCCTTGCCAGTCCCACAGCCACTCGTAGATCTCATACGCTGCAGGCTCGGACACAACGCCTCCGATGCCTCACCAGGGTTCTGATGGCGAGAGCACGGCCTGGCAGAAGGTCCAGCATCTCCCAGCACCCTGGAGCAAAGGGCTGGGCTGGCAGCAGGGCAGGCTCTGGCCAGGCAATTCCCTGCGGCAGTGCCAGCAGAAGCAGCAGAGCCTCTGCGGGGCTGCACCACTGGGAGCACTGGGACTGTTCCGTGCAATCCCTCTGGAGACACCCAAAAGGCTCCCTTGGCCCAACCACCACCTTTCTGCTTGGCTCACAACAGGGAGGTTTCTGCACTTAAACAAAAGAAACCTGCCCATAAATGACAAAAACCCCTGAGTTTTGTCCAGCTTTGGCTCAAATATGAAAACTTTTGCCAGCTCTCCTGGGGGCAGGTCAGGAAAGCTGACTCGCTCTCAGGGAGGTATCAGCCTGGGATCTTCCAGTCCTCCCCTCTCCTCCAGTAACAACACAACAGCCCGAAGTTTGTCTCACTTTTATTTACATAATTGCACAGCCCGTTTCCCCCATGACACTGGAACGTGGCGGGTCAGAGACACTGATTTCCCACATCCATGAGCTGAACGTCTCCTCTGGGAAGGAGGAGAAGAGTCAAAGAGTCGCTGTTGGGTTTTGCAGGGGCACATGCAACAACTCCAATTATTGGCAACTACAATAAAGACAACGAAGCTGAGAGTGAAGCCGCTGCCACGCAGCAGCACAGGGCCGGGCCCCAGCTGACCCCAGCCAGGGACTGCTGCCTTTCCCAGTTGCATTTGGGATCAGCAGTGGGTTTCCGAACTGACACACTGGCTCCCTTAAGTTCTTACTAGGGGAATGTGGTGTGGGAGCGCAAATCCTTCGTTACCT
The DNA here is from genome assembly GCF_000700745.2 of Antrostomus carolinensis. Classification (NCBI taxonomy): domain Eukaryota; kingdom Metazoa; phylum Chordata; class Aves; order Caprimulgiformes; family Caprimulgidae; genus Antrostomus; species Antrostomus carolinensis. The sequence continues at coordinate 2,337 of NW_010319850.1, forward strand.
GCCAGAACTAGACATATTGCAAGACCAAGCTCCTTGGAGGCAGCCAGGGCTGGGAAGGTTAAACTAAACCTCCAAATTTTTCTTCACTGGGAATGTCCTGGTGACACGGGGTTTGTTGGGGAAGGGCTGAAGGAAGGGGAACCCAAGACAAGGCACAGAGCAGTGGTGCAGTGCTCACTGCCACGGGAAGCGGGGTGCAGAGGGAGGCGATGTCTGCGTGGGAGCTCCACTGCACGAGCCGGGTTGAAGCAGGATGCTGCTGTGCAGGGACCACACCTGCAGCTGGGCTGAAGAGGCCTCTCTGCACCACAGACCTCCAGGAGCAGCAGCGGCCGAGTCACCCCAGCACAACAGGGAAAAGGGAAGGTGCCCGTGGGTACGTGGAGACAGGCAGGGAGGCTGGCAGAGAGGGGAGCAGAGCTGTACAGCCTGGCTGTGGCAGAAGACAACATTCACCTCATGATCAAACAAGACTCTCATGCTCAGAACAGAAACCAGCTCTGACCAGCCCAGGGGAGCCCACAGCTGGGCAGAGCAGCTGCTGCAAAACGTGCTGGGATATCACCGAGTGGCACAAGAACCCTGGGACGGAAGGTGAAGAAGGGGAGCCCTGGGACGGGAGGTGAAGAAGGGGAGCATGCACAGACCAGGCCCCAGGGCTGGAGCAATCCTTCTGGGAGACAGGGCACTGGCCCCTGCTGCTCACACCAC
>NW_010319850.1:3087-3803 GCF_000700745.2 Antrostomus carolinensis
CCCCCCCCCCAGCAACTTCCAGCCTCGGGTCTGGGAACATCCCGCTTTGCAGCTAGAGAGAGGGAGGAATAGGCTTGTGGTGCTTTGAACTCATGAACTTACACGTCTCAGTCTAGCAGGACATCAGGCTGATCCACTTGGGTTCAGCAAAGGAGAAGAAAGACATAGTACATGACTGCCTCCATGCACTGCAGGGACACAGGCACCTTAGAGCCTTCCTCCTCCCTGCCATCAACCCTCACCGTGACAGGAGCGAGAGCCGAGGCTCAGGTCAAGCAGCTGCACACAGCTCTGGAGCACCTGAGAGGGCAGGGCCAACGCCAGCGTCCTCACAGCCCGCTCCACTCGTGGGCTGAGGAGAGCACAGGCACAGGCATCGTCAGGGAGGATGGGGAGGCAGCAGAGAGGAGAAGACTAGAGCCAAACTCAGGGAGACCCTTGGCACACTGGGCACTCCAAGACAGAGGGGTTTGTTAGCTCAATGTGCTGGAAATGCAGGTGGATGAAGGAAGAGGAGGAGGGGGAATGCCGGCCCCACAGGAGAAGGGACCCTGAGCCTGTTCTCTGGGAACCAGCAAACTTGGGGGGTTTCACTAGAGGACACGTAACAGGCAGGCAGCGCTTTCAGGGATGAACCAAATCACAGCAGCTCCTCCAGCTCCTGCCAAGGAATGTGCAAATCAACACACAGAGACAGCGAGACAACCTGCGTCCTG
>NW_010319850.1:3827-8390 GCF_000700745.2 Antrostomus carolinensis
CGATACTACGAGGTCCAGCCTCAAGATGGTGAAAGGACATCAGCAAACAGAGACTCCAACTCTCACCTTTTGGGGTCATGAAAGCTCCTTTCTGAATCTTTTAAAAGCAAAAGACAATGGTGGGTTTAGCTAATACAAGCCATCACTTCCCACCCTCAGATCCTCCTTTGCCAGACATACCAAGAGCTAAGAGCATCCAAATCCTGGGGATGAGCCAGGATCTGCAGGGAAAGCATTTTGTGAGATCACGTCTGCACACAAAAAGATTTTCTCATTTTGAAACTTCTTTTGAAATTCTCAAAATTACAGTCCTTTACAATACAAAATGTCTCCATTCAGTATTACGTCATTTTACTCCTTCTGGGATTATAATAATTATTAAAAACACACAACTTTTCTAGAAAGGACAGAAACACCACGAAAGAGACCAAAGAGTAACGGGAAAGGCTGCTGCAGTATTATCAAAACCAATTTAGTGCAAAGGAGAAGGGGACTTTCAAGAACATCGATGAAAAGTGTTCTTTATAAGCTCATTTGGAGAAAAGGCATAGATTTAACCTCTGAATGAGATCAGGCTGCCAGCTTCTATACTGAAGCTTAGAACATCAACACAAAAGGACTGAAACACAATATGCATGGCCATTAAAAAATAATATTATATATAGATATATATATATAGAGAGAGAGGGAGATATTTTCCATGTATGGTATTTAGTTATAGGAAAGTGTCCCTGCAGACAGGCGTGTTCTGCCATCGGGCTCTTTGGGGCCATTTCACACGACCGCCATCGATTATCTGTCTGTTTGCCATAGTGTAAAGTACGTGCTGACCGCAAAGTCCCCTCGGGTGGGATGATTTGCTTTCTAGTGCTTCCATAGTTGCCGCGTTTCCTGCGCATGCGGGGACACCTGACCCTCTTTGCTTCTGCCCGCCCCGAAGGGCTGCCCTCGCCCCAGCAGCCATGTGTCACAGCAGCCGAGGGACAGCTCAGACGGTGGTTTCATCCGCAGTCTTCTTCATGAGCTTGGCAGAGAGGAGGGAGTGGGGCACAGGGTGAGGGCTCCGCGAGGCTGGGATCATCAAGCGGACTTTCTGGTTGGTCCTTCGCCACTCCGAGTACAGCTGGCAGTGGTAGCGGAACGAAACCTGCGGGAGAGAACACATCGGTCTGGTTACCAAACCCCCGTCCCAAGGGCCAGAGCCCACGGAGGGCTGGTGAGACACAGTCACCCATCCACCCTCTGCGTGCTCTGCACGTTCCTCATCAATCCACCAGCATCCCCCAACCAGGGGAGACAGCGCTGACCCTGAAATGGTTTGGGCCTCTCCATGTCCCAAGCCTTTGATGAGGAATCAATTAATTCCTGGTAACACCAGGCTGAGCATGGCAGAGCCAAAGGGGCTTCCTGGGCAGCACCAGGACAGAGGGACAGAGCTTGCTCAGCTGGGTTTGGGTACCAGCTTGGGGAGATGTGGCGTGTAGGAACCACAACTCACCCCTTCACCCCAGTTATGGGCTGAAGCCAGCACCGTGTCTGGGCAAAACGAGGGATCTCAACAGGACAAGCCTCCTCCCATCTCACAGATCCTGCTGGATCTTCTCTGCCCTTTGCAAAAGCGTTCCGTCCTTGATCTGCAACAACAGGAAACTGCTTGGACTCATTTTTTCTGATAACGCTGTGGCCTGGGAGACTTGTCCACTTGGAGGGAGACAGGAGAAGATGCAAAGGCTGGAGGGGACCCGAAGCAGCCTGGTCCAGAGGCCTGAGCTGGCCCTGCAGTTTCAGAGCAGCCCTGCAAGGGGGAGCTTCGAGCTGTGCTTCCCCAGCGGGCTGGACTCCTTAACACCACTACAGATCTTCTCACAGCTCCTGCTGACTCCTTAAACTTTTTGAAATTAAAAGCTCACAGCTCCTTTGAAATTAAACTTTTCTAGAATTTCTTAAGAAAGGAATAAAACCAGCATATATTTCCCTCCCGTTTATTTTCCTAGAAATTGTGAGCAAGAAAATTAAATACTGAATCCAGTCAGCCACTCGTGAAAACCAAACTTCTGTACTTTGTAAAAGTACAGGAAACATTCAGCTGGCAAGTAGGAAGTACCAGGAATTATATCTGACAAGGAAAAGTCAGTATTCCTATTTCTTTTGGATAGGTCTCGGCCATCTGCTATGAGAAATGGAGCTGTGCCACGGCATTGCGGTAATTTAGCTTATTGATCTGCGCTCTCCCCTTTTTCCTGTTGTAAACGGAGAAAACTGTGGGAATAAGGTTGGTTGCTGACAAACACACAGTCTTCAGAGACGGCATGTGAATGGGGAGCTAATGGTGCAAACCTCAAGGAGAGCTCCTGCTCCACAGGAAGGAGTTGCAACCTTGGCCATGGCCTAACATTACAGCCATCACCACGTAACAGCCCTTTGTGCCACACAGCCCATGACAGCACAGAACTGCAGTTGAATACGGTAAATGTGAATAAAGGGGGCTTCACTTGATGTCTTTGTCTGTTCAAGGAAATGTGAAGCACAGCAGAACTAGAGCCATTTTAGTCAGGACTTGTTATTTCACAAAAAACCCTTTTTTTCATTTCCTCCAGATTTCCAGCTCCTCCAGACCAGTCCTGGAACAGAGAAGACGGAAGCATTTCCTCTTAAAGTTTCCAATTTTAGCTTGGTCTTCTACAGAAATGAACCTTATACAGCATGTACATGCAGCAGCAGAGACTTTCCTCAGCAGCTCCCTCTGCTCTGCAGTCGCTGCCAGTTCTGACAGCGGCACTGATCGGGCACTCTCGCTGCAGGCACCTCCCCAGAGCGAAGGCTGCAGCACCCCCTCGCCCTCCCCTGGCACCTGAGCCTGCGTGGGAGAGTTGCAAGGAATGTCCTAACCCCAGGGAAAGCCTTTACTCTGAGAGGTCAGAGCACGAGGTGGCAACTGACCAGGGAACTGGGCTGTGGCATTTCTGCTGCCCGCAGAACTGTCAGCTTTTTGGGGTCCCACTATTTCTCCTCCAGCAACTGCACTTCTTCCATCTCCAGAATGGTGCTTCCCAGCAAGCGGCTGGGAAAGGGTATTGACAGGACATGAGCACACACAGGGCTTTCAACAGGAGAGCCAAAATGAAGATCCCAACCCAGAAACCCACCTAGCAACAGACAAAAGAACTGAATAGGAAACAGAGGGAAGTCCCTGGTCTGGGAGCCCCTGGAGAAAGCGGGGCCAGGGGACCCCTGAGGGCTCGGGGACCGGCAGGGCAGGGAGCTGCTCCTCTGGGCTGAGAGCACTCACAGCTGAGCTACACAGCAAATTCACATTTGCTTTCCTGCTCTTCTGGACTCACCCCAATCTGCAAGTTCCTGGATGTCAAATTCAGCATGTCCAAAAAGATGCAAAGCAAGGCATCGGCAGGAAGCTCTTTCCCAGCATGGACCAGTTCAACACCCAGACAGTGTCAAGTGCAGGTTCCCACTAACCTCCAGTGCCTCCACCCCGAGAGCACAGCTACAAAGCCGCAGAGCAGAGGGCCAGGGCAGGCTGGCTACCCAGCCTTGGGATCAGAGCTTGAGACCAAAAGCCCAGTATGAGAGAGAAGTCAGGTCTCCCCAGGGCCAAAGCGTTCCTTGCACACACCCTTCTGTGATACTGACATCTTAAAAATACCATGTAGGAATTTGTTTAGTTTTGTGGGCCACAGAGACTCCCCACAGCCAGTCTGCATCTCCTTCGGGCACAGCCAACCTGTGCTGGGCAGCATAAAGCATGAAGGGACATGATGGCAGAGTATTTAGGAGTCAAATATTTTCCAGATTTTATTTTTCCCCTAAACCACCTGGGTACCAAGTTTGTGTTTCTTCTCAAAAATAGGAACAGGCACAACAGCTGGACCACAGCCTGTCCCCAGCACCAGCCCTTCCCACCCAGCCCCAGCCATCCTTGGGCACATCTGCACCTGGGTACACAACACCCTGGGAACACGACTCCCATGTTAGTCTGGAAAGCAGATGATCAGGAAGTGATTTCTCATTCTCAGCAACAACTTTAGCAGCTCCCATTTGAAGATAATTAAACGGATGTTCAAGAGAAAGACCCCAAAGTTTTCTCCCACGGGGAGTTGGAAATGGCTGGTTGCACCGACGCGGTGCGAGTCAGGGCTCCCATCTCCCTTTTGAACAGAAACAAGGCCCTGGGCAGCAGACACTTACCAGCGTCCAAAGGACGTAGATTGTGAAAAGTGCTATAGTTAGTGCTATGAGTCCAATGGCCTCCAGTCGGCTGTTGAACTGCAAATGATCCTGGGCTCCGCGCAGACACAGCCAGCCAGAGATCGCTGCCAGGGGAGTAATGAACAGGAAACACACCATGTCACAGAAAAGGGTCCTCTTCTCATTGCGGGGACCGGGATCCTTCAGCCACTGCAGGAAGGAAGGGAGAAAAGGCATTAGTCAGCAGGACGCAGAGCACACGGCGTGCTCACGGATCAGGACTGCTCTGCTGGGAAGCTCTCGCATACCTGGTCCATACACTTAACTCACTGGAACCTTCACAAAAGTGAGGTTGAGCCA
>NW_010319851.1:0-5065 GCF_000700745.2 Antrostomus carolinensis
CAATCCAAATCATTCTATGATTCTATGATTGCTTTCTTTGATCTTCTTTCTTAGTACATTTTGTTTCTTCTTGCCTTATTTACCCCCCCCCCCTTTTTCTGTCAGACACTAATTTTTAATAGCTTTAGGGGCTCTTAATCTAATGATAGATGTTGCCATCTCATTTTGGCATTGAGAATACTACTAATTAATTTCTAACGTAGCTGCTGCAGGACAGTTCTTGGTTATTCATGCTTAACTTTCTTCTCTCCGCTGTATTCATACTGTACTGGGTTAAGAAATGGGCATGGATAGGATGCACCCAGAAGAACAGGTTTGTCCTTATCCTGAAAGTATTGCCATGAAAGTTCCTTATCCTGCCCACTGTGCGTAGAAGGGATGGGAACTTGTTAGGGAAGCAGCGTTTAGCTCAGGAAGGTGGTGTCCTTGAAAGCATATGGCTCACAGAGATTAGACTCCTATATCCTACCTGGTGACTGGCTACTTATCAGGTTAGGATATTTCAGGAGCTTACACATTTATTTTACAGTGGCAAAACACATGACAAATATTTCAGATAGGATCATTGATTGTGACTAGGAATATGTTTACATAGGAGATTTCATAGCTCATGCTCTGAACTACAATTAATGAGCTGAGGTGGACTTCAATCCATCAAAATCCAAGAAAGTTGAGCCACCTGGCATTGTTTGGTATGTGCTTCCTCCCTCCTCTCTCCCACCCTCCCCCAATTTCTCAGTGCTACAGTAATAAAAACCTCTGCTTGGCTTTCTGTCTTAATGCTGAGACCTATGGAAAATCAGTAAATTGCCTACTATGACAGCAAACCATTGAACTAACATAGGGGAAACCTTAGGTGATGTGAATCCAGCATACCTAGCTTCTGATACTTGATCTGGCTCACATCCATCAAAGATGATGTGTAGAGAGTGTGGTCTTGCAGACAGATTTGTCCAAGCTGGTGGAATCATTTTAGGAACAATTCCTCAAGATAAATGACAACAAGGACTAAACAAGAAGCCATATATTGATAGGATTATGAAAGGTAAACCAGGAACTAGGAGTCATTTTTCTAGTGAATTCTGTGAGTCTTGTGCTAACAGCAGCCTGGAGCTGAGGAATACGAAGTGGAAGTAAGTTGATCTTCTTACCTAGACTGATATAATCAAGGGTGTTAATGGGGATGTCTCTAGAACTCAGGGTCTGGGTCTGGCATCCACACAAGGAAAAGTGTTCAGATAAATTTTCACACTGAGATGGATTCAGAAAAAGCTACAAGGAGTATCTGGCATCCTGAAAACTTGTCTTTACTGCGAGAGACTGAGGAAATACAGTTTATTTAATTTATCCTCCTGAGGTTTGAAGAGTAACTTATTAACGGTCTACAAGTGTTTTTTCTGTTGTCAGAAATCTTCTCCCTTCTTGCCATGTAAGTATTCAGCCTAGGAAATTGAAAGTGTTTGTATCTAAGAAGAAAAAACTTTTCTGATATGGGACATCTTTTTAAAACAGCAAAGTAATAGGGCCAAATCTGACATCTGGTTATCTGACTCTAGAAACAATTCAAACTGGAACAACTTCAAGCTTGTCAACACTGGGAAAGTAATGTTTTTCGACCAGGATTGACTCAGTCATGATTTCTTAAGTTTGTGTTCTAGGTTAACCACAAGTAATTCAGAATTGCTAGGTCAAATCTTGGAAGATGTTTAAAGAATGACATTTTAATGGCAGTATTGCAAATACATAAGCGATAAATACTGAGTTTGTTCATTTCAATTTACTAGCTGAAAATATAAGGTCATAAAAGCAGTCAGCTGTCAACAGACCATTACCTGCCACTGCTTGCCAATCACCCACAGATGGTCTCATGAAGTCCTCTGCATTAATGAATCATGCAGGTATTATTAGTACATAGTGTACAGCAGCAGAGGAGGAAAAATTAAGCCCCGTATTATCCAGAGTCGGTGGTCAGATGGACCTTAACATGGAAGCTGACAACCTCACCCACTGTGATTGCCAGACAGTTGTTGTTTACATACAGGTCATAACTACATGGTGAAAAATCTCACATGCAGTTGTGAAGATCTTCTAGTGGCTCAGTTGCTAAGAGATAGGAGGTTTTGCTTTGATGCAGATAATAAACAGCTGTTTACACAGCATGTTTGCACATGCTCTAATAGGGACACTTTGCTTGTTTGCTTTTTCCCTTACTAGTCACACTGTGTCAATGTCTGTCAAACAACAGCAATATCTGAAATGTATGAATATTAATGAAGGTGCTATTTTCATCATTGGAAGGACATGAAAGTAAATATCATAAAAACTTTTATATTTTTATATCTTTTCTCATTTGAGAATGATTATCTAATCCTCACATGATTTCTTCACCTATATGTACTTGTGAGAGATTTTATCCCTTAACTCGAAAACAGAGTTAGCATGACTAACCTCTAAATGATTTCATTATTTTTTAAGTCTTAAGGCCACATGTTATGATCATGCTGTCATATCTGGCATAACACAATCCACATAATTTAATTAAGTAGTTCATGAACTTATTTACGTCTTCTGACTGATGGGGAGTATATCTTTTGAGAAAGATACAATCTGATATCAAAGGTCTCAAGTGAGAAAGAAAAAACTGCATCCCTAACAAGTTGTTCCAGTCATTAATCACCCTTGAATTTAAAAAATATGTACCTTAATTGTAGTTTGAATTTAGCTCTGCTTTCAGTCATTGAATCTTTTTTAATGCCTTGACCTGAAGATAAAAAGTTAGAGCACATGGTGTGTGGCAGCACAGTTGGAGGTACATCATAGCATCTCTAAGCAGCTTTTTGTCATTGTTTAGGAAATTTTGGAATTGTAAGTATAAGATCTCTCATCTATAAATGTGCCTGGAGTCCTAGTGCAGTTATACATACCCTGTGGGCAGCAGGTCATTAAAATGCTTTCTGGATGTCTTATCCAAGTGCTTCACTATCTACACCATTTCAGCAGTATTATTTCTCAGGGATACTGTGGGTATCAGCCTCTGGCCAATATTTATTTGTTGCATGTCAAGTAGAAATGTGCACTGATTGCATTTCTCTTGCCGATTTGGAGCTTTACATGAGTAGTTTAACAATATTCCTGCTTCAATGACTTTGATATAAAAGCCTGAGTCTGTAATTCTCTGCTGCTAGTATAGGATGATAATGGATACCCAAAAGAAGCAATGCAGGTATATTTTCTTGAAAATAACTATCTGTAGTAATTTAATGGTGTACACAGTAAAATTGTAAAATTATATTACTATTGTGTAATATTTATGGTTTCTAGAGCTAATAGACATAAAATAAGTAAAACAACAGCTTTTTCCCATTTTCTTATGAAAGCTTCAGTTTTTATTGCTGTAGCCTCTTTATATTTTTCTTTTTAGAACAACATAATGTTTGTAGTATGTCATTTTTTTTCTGCAAACTCTACTGAATTGTAATTAATGAATAATTACTAAAGATCAGTAGTCATTTTTCAACTTTTTAAAAAAGTATAATAAATTTTGATTGATGCAGGGCTTTTTAAATTGAAAAAAATTTACATATGTATATATTAATCTAGAAATTGATTTTTTTTCTCAGTCTTTTCTATTTTCTTACTTCCATCACTTGGCTTTTCTGATAAGGTTCCCTGGCATTTTTAAAGAAATGTAGAAAATTATAATTAAAACCATTTTCCTCAGCACATTTCTGGTCACTTTGACCTTATTCATTCCATGACATCTAGACTGGTGACCATTACCTCTTTCTAGACCCAAAATATCTCATAAATTGTAAGAACATACCAAGGCAACATTTTCAGATTAACATGAGTGCATATTTTCAAATGCCAGACTTTTTGGCATCTCTGAAAACTCCAAAAGTTAAATGTATCTTCTGTTTGAATAGACTTATAAGAAATATATGAAGTTACCATTCTTTTTTTATATATCCATGTTCCGATACAAGGAGTCCCATACATTGCTTCAGGTAATTTTACATGTCACTGTACAACAATTCTTAAGTACGGTGAAAAATTTATTCGACAGAACTAGAAGCTTGTATACACTTGCAAGCTAGTTTGAATTCATTTTTGGATTAGAGTAGGGTGTGAGTTTTAAGTGTGATAGCTATTTCTGTCCATGTGTTGACAAGTGAGGATATGAGGGGGCTGAATATTTGGCCACAGTATTTCCTTCTAAAGCTTTTATAATAACAGTCTGGTGGGGTATAAAGATCTTGCACAAAATGGCTACAGCTTGAATCAGTACCAAGACTGTTTTTTGTCTGCTTTATTAAACAAAATTTTAGCTTATTGCTAAAAGGAAGTGATATGAACGTCAAGACGTTGCAAGATTGATACATGTTTCTAACACACATTTAGCTGATACATAGTCCTGTAAAAGAAGAGAGGGTACAGCTGGATTTATCTCTCACCTGGAGATATTGTCATTATTTTATTATTTTGGGATAAGCCATAAATCAGTCTCTTACAAAGAATAGAAATGATGCATAAAGAAATGGAAGAATCTATTATTTTTTCCTTTTTTAATTTATTTTTTATTTCATAGCAAAAATGACATCAGAGATGTGTTTTGCAGGACACTTTTAAATTTAGTATATACCAGTAATATGTTATAGTGGTACAGCTTTACCCTGCTTCTCAGAGTTGGACTGAAGCTTGTGGAGTTAAAAACCTCATATTTCTAGGCTCAGCAGAAAGGTCAGGCAATATGATAGGGTCCTACAGCAGACTCACATCAGACGTACTACTGTAACTGTTTGCTGTTGGGTTTTTCAGTTTTCTTTATTAGCTGGTCTCTGAAGGCACAGTTCAATATTTTACAGCTTTTGCCCTTTCCTCTCCGCTGCTTTGGATGTCTCTGGTAACCTTAAGGAACACATTATAGTTGCACGAATCTTGAGTTATCTGCTGTTTTGAAATAGCAATGCAATCTGGGTTAATCAGAGGAAAATGAATGATTTCCACAGAGAATTTCAGTGAGCACCATGTTGTGTTCAAAGCAGGGATCTGATTCTAGCTTCAG
>NW_010319851.1:5075-12021 GCF_000700745.2 Antrostomus carolinensis
GCTGGGGGCATCTCAGCAGTGCCCTGCAGCTGTGAGTTATCAGCTCTGGAATTAACAGGCAAGTTCATTGCTAATGTAAGATCATAGTTGCCTCCCCTCCCTGCTGAGCTTGCCCCAGCGTGGCAGGTCTTGCTGCATGGGAAGGGAAACCATCACCTGCAAGGGGACAGAGCGGCTACTGAGGAGGGCAGAGCACTCCTTTGTTCTGCTGGGTATGGTGACTCCAACATCCAAATGCAAAATCTTTACTGCATGGGTGCCATGGGCCTCTGGATTTCCAGTGAGCTCAAAGTAACCAGGGATGCAGAACTGGAAACCTGGCATGGTAGAAAGACAAGACACTGCTGGCTGTCAGAATATCTTGAAGTTGTGAAGGGCGGTGCCCATGGCGGTAATGGCTTTGTAGTGCAGTGGGAATAACAGTAAGAGTGGCCTTGTATGTTTTCCCTGAGTTTATCTAGCTCCCAGTTTCAGGCATTTGCCTCAGGGACGATGCAGGCTGTTCTGATATTGCAGTAGTAGTCATCAAAATAGAGACACTATCAGGAATCACTTTAAACTTAAAAAAATTCTAGCTAAAACTACTAGACTGTCTTGCAGAGAGTTGCTTCCACATGTCTTGGTGTTAGTCTTAGCTACTGGTGAAAATTTTGAAAAAATATCTTCCATCCTTAATGGGCACTAGTCTCTGACTCTCAGCTGTAGTCAGTCTGTGTGCTTGAAGTGGACGTTACATTGTATGTAGAGTTTTGAAGTGTCTTCATTACAGATATATTTGTCTGTTGCATGCATAAAATGAGCTCTTCAGAAAATATTGTGACTGGATAAATTGCAAAATACTGGCTGTGGCTGCACAATCTGCCCTGAGTAAAGACTAATCCAGGAAGAAAATTGTCTTTCCTGGTTTCCTAGAAACTAAAGAACAATAAACTGGCATAACTGTCTCTCTGATTTCAGTGAAGAGGAAAGTTCACAACAGTAAGCAGAGTCTACCTGCTTCTCCCATGACATCATCTCAAGTGAAGAAAGACTGCATCAATTTACTGTTTTTTCCTAGGGTAAGACTAGGTAGTGACTTGGCAGAGTACCTGCTGCTTTCCTTTTGTTACTTTGGTACTAAAATGGATGTTACATGTCAGAATTTATTTTCTTATTAGTTACATAACTTTGTAATAAGGAGAAAAATAGCCTAGTTTTAATAAAAATCAACGATGCATCTCTAAGATTAAGCACAAAGAACTTACACTGTTTAAATATCTTTTTGTGGTGTTATGTGTCACCTTTCAATGTGTTGCTCTTCTCTTTGTCTAAATTGACTGAAATTACTTTTACCCATGTTGCATAATAAATTTCAAAATAATCACATTTTGCTACAGCATTTAGTGCCAAGTACTTTTCTACATAGTACAGGCTCTGTTTTTGTAAAAACTATGTCCCTAGCCACCTGGCAGCTCTTTCTTAATTCATGTGCATTTAGTTACAGCTGGCATAAAAAGCAGAGTTTTCCAAGGACACTCTGCAGACTTGCCTGGTGGAAATTATAACCTCTATAAAATTGTTTCATGATCAAATTCTGTTTTCTCAGGCCTGTTTTGTCAGATCACGGCCTTGGGTAGAAGTACTGGAGCCAATGAGCTGCCAGGCTGACATGTCTATCTAGAATTACACTAAAGGTAACCAAACAACTCTTAAATAGGACAGACATTTCCATCTGTTGATTCCATTGCAGGGTCAACATTTAGGACATTCAGTGATTCTCATGGAGACACACCCACCATCCAAACTTTGTTTTTAAATTTCTAAACAAAGAGTGTTTGTGATTTGTTGGTGGGGTTTTTTTCTGTAATTGCAGAGTTTTTAAAATAATATTTAAGTCCTTTGAAATTATGATTTGTCTGACATATAGATCCAGAGGCTTCAACCCATGAGAGTGTGCCAGAAAGTTAAGAAAAGTGTTAAAACAGTACAGAATATCAACCTCTAAATGAAATAGAGTGTATAATATAGTTCAAAATAATGACCATTACCTTAAAAATAAAAAGTACCTTATGACCACAGAATATGTCCTTGTCACACGTAATCACGTTTTCTTCAGGCCTGTAATTGCAATGATTCTGTCTGGCTGACAGAGTGAAAATCTTGCCCAGGAAGGTCGTGTGATTTGTACAGACTAGTCTGGGAGGATGGTGACAGCAGAAGGAACAGAAAAAAGGCCTTCACAGCTCCAAGTGTCCTAGAAATTCAGTGACAGACATTTTCCACAGCCCCTCCAACCCACACACGAGCACTCTGGGATTAAGATATTGTGCAGTGCAAACAACAATGTGGTCCTCATTAATTAACTAAAGTTATCAACAAATACCTACCATGTATCTTCTTACAATATTCTGTCTTAACCTGACTAATATTTTGAAGTTTAGATTACTTGGATTATTTTGTATGTTAAAAGATATAATTTAAGATGGAAACTATGCAGGTATGTGGTCTGATAATATGGATGTAGGATCTTTCATTCAGAAAGTTCTCAAGTTGTACAAATAGGTCAGGCTTCTGGGTCAAAGGCATTAGTTTGTTCATGCCAGTATTCTGAGATTCTTAAATGAACAGCTAGAGCGGAACTTGAACACACGCTAATGATTTGCACTTAAGTGGGGAGTGTAAATTTGTGCCGTTCATTTGAAACACGGTATGAGTAAAAAAAGCACACATCTAGACTATGACTTGTGAAAGAGGCTACATTTGCAAAGACAGACATACAAGGAAGTTTTAAGTGTTTCCCAAGTCAGAGAATATAATCAAATCAAATTAATGGAATTAGAAAGCAGTCCCATTCCTGTAAGTATCTCTGCTCATGCTCCAGTGGTAGAGTAATCATGACAGAAGTAGTAATGGTAACTGTATACCACTGAACATATGAATGAAAATCTGCAAGGGAATGCATTTGCAAAAATAGACCTATTTGAAATTGTAAAACCAGCCTAATGTTTGAAGAAGAGCAAAGAAAACGTAGGATTTCCTGCAAATGCCTTGTAAGGCATTGTTCTGACTCTTCCCCCATGCAGGGAGCAACCTAAAACCACGTGATAACATAGTGATTTGCTTTGTGTTTCACTATAATGAAACTCAAATTAATAAATCCTCAAATCAGCAAACAATAACCATTCCAAGTAATATTTCAAATGGAAAGTAGAGTATCTTTTCAGTTGAGGGTTGATTTTTTTTTTTTTTTTTTTTTTTAGTTTCAAATGTCAAACTGAATTAATATATGACATTACTAAAATATCTCTCAATTACTGCAAAAGAACTCTCAACAGATATCATTTTTTTACACCTGGTACTTTTTATATATTATTTTAAAAACTATCCCAATATTAATTTCTCCACTCAGTTGCATAGACAGAAAAAACAGAAGCAATACAGCTGAAATTAATAAAGCTGTGATTCTGTAAAGCTAGCATAGAAGACAGAGGAATTAAGTTATGGAGTCCCTTTTTCTTCCGTCTTATAATAGAGTAAAACCACTGCAAAGCTATTGGCTTAACTGGAAATCTATGTCATTTACATGAATATGAATAGAGAGCAGACAATTTGTTTTTATTTTCAATAGCCATGATAACTGAAGCCATATGTCCTACTATATAAAACATATGCTCTCCATAACTCCTGTCTATACAGAATTGGCATACATAAATTTCAGATTACAGTTCCAGTAGAAGTTAATTGCCTTCTGCCTTCTCTTTTTCTACTGAAGTGGTTTAAGGGAACAAAAGGTTAGTTCAGCATTTTGCCAGTTACAAAACCTGGTCAGATTAATTTCAAAATCTTGAAAGGAAGTAAAAGATGGTATTTCCTATTCATCAAAACACAAGACTCATTTATCTACAGTACCAGTTATAGCTTCTATTGTACAGGTGGCTATGATTCACAGTCAGGTTCTGAAATTTAAGAACTGACATGTCTGCCAGATGCTTAAGTTTTGATCCTAGTTATTGGAGAGCTAGTCAGCATAGTCAGTGGATCCTAAAGAGTTATTCATGGTGCAAGCTGGAACACAGGAACTTCCACTTAAACTTGAGAAGAAACTTATTTATGATGAGGGTGACAGGTCACTGGAACAGTCTGCTCATGCAGGTTGTGGAGTCTCCTTCTCTGGAGACATTCAAAACCCGCCTGGACACCTTCATGTGTAATCTCATCTAGGTGTTCGTACTCCGGCAGGGGGGTTGGACTAGATGATATTTTGAGGTCCCTCCCAAACCCTAACATTCTGTGATTCTGTGATTCAGCTGACCTGCCATGAGATATCTGTTTTACAGTGAGCAGAATTTCTTTTCTAGTCTGTGTTAGATCTGCACTGAGAAATTTAGATGTGTGAGTCTGAAGGTAAATCCTACTCCAGATGACTTCATGTCTAATATTCTGAAACAAGTGTTCATCAGTATTAAAGGACATCTTTCTAGAATCAAAGTGAAATGTCCCAGAGACATAAGGCAGCATTGCCTCCACCCGATCTAGCCAACACTGGTCCCTTTGAAAAGGCCATTTGAATAGATAGCTAGAATTTGGAGTTCATGTACTTTTTTCCTCCTTTTCTACAGATCACTCTAGTTTCTTATCAGCTCAACCTCACCTTCTAGCCCAGTTGCCTTAAAGGAATTGAAGTGGAGAAACCAGAGAGGGCACAAGAAGGGAGGAAGACACTTCTAAAAACTTTCTTCAGAAAGCAGGTCTAGCTAACATGGGCCCATACATTCTTCACTCTCTCCTATGAAAGAGAGAAACTGTTCCCATATCAGGAGTATTGGAAAATGATTCTCTTTCATGTGATATTAAGTATTGATGAAAAGGAACTGAAGGTACCCTGGATATAGTGTTAGAAATTACTTTTTAAGAACAATTTTAACAGTTAGGTATACTTTGTAAATAATGCTAATCAGGTCTAGTGATATTAATAATATTAAAAAACAAACAAACAAACAAACAAAAAACCCACTTGCATGTGATTCCAAGAAATATATGGATATGGAATTACTTTATTTTTATATTTAAAAAAATAAATTTTAATGCAGGGGAAATGTAAAGACTACAGTGTAAGAAAGACTCCAAAAACCTGAATATGTTTGCCTAAACTGTCTATCCCACAAACCTTGAGATTTAAGTGGTTAATTATCAGCTTATTTATTTTAAATACAATTTGCCATTCTCATTTGAGCTTCCTTATCCATTAGTTCATGTACTGTTATTGAAATGCTCCCTTCCAACTGCATGTACAATAATTGCTATATATTAAATGTCAGTGCTGTTTTATTTATTTTATTTTTTTTTTTCAGTTCTAAGGAAAAAGACTTTGATTTATTATTTTCTGATGTAGTTTTTTGTTCATTACTTCAGGCTTCATAGGTTCATTCCACTTTCCATAACATTTTCTGTGGATGCTATGGATGAGCTTTCAGTGCCTTTCTTCGAAATTATTTGCTATTTATCTGTTTCATAAAAAAATTTCTCGAGACTATGATAGTAAATTTATGCTACCAATAGGAAGGATTTACTTTTACCCTTTCAGTGTTTACAAAAGTCCTGACATGGCTGCACAGAATTATTCAGGTTTATCCTTGTCTGAATGAATGTTAACTAACTTAATCCATTAGATTTGTCCTCTTTTCTTCAAGGTAAAATTTAGCAAGCAGAAAAATACCCTGGTCTCTACTTAGACTGCAGAGTTTACCAGGGGAAGGGTGCAATAGTCATTTCAATTGCTTTCTGCAACACCAGTTCAAAGGATGAGAGCAGATATCGGAGACCTTAGATCATACCTCATCCAGCTACCAGCAGCATGCAGACCACAGGCACAGCATAGCCCTGTTGGCCATGGCTGTTTGAGAAAGTCTAATCTCAGTCTATGATTTTAGAGATCTACTTGCTTGATGCTTTGCTCTTCCCCGATTGTGGTGATGGATGCCACACTGCACTCAGGAATGATTAATTCATTTCAGATATCTCAAGAGTCAATGGTTACAGTTTCTACCTAAAGCTGATTCTACATGCCAGGGCCCTCCATGTAACTGTTGGGTACTACCTTGCTGACAGTAAGATGTAATTATCAGGAAAGTGGAAGATAAGACTTTTTGTACTCTGTGAATATCTTTAAAACCAGTATATACCTTACATTGTTCTGGTAATATTTACGTATCACATTTACAGAACAACCTTCTCAAGGACTGTCTCAGCAGGCACTTTAAAAATAATTACGAGTATCGCTGCATAGACTCCATACAGTTTATCTTTTTTGGATTTAGTCCTGACTGTGTAAACTGTTCAGCTCAAATTGGTCCAGGAACGTATCATGGTTTGTGTCTCCTGTTATGAAGATACACGAAGGATCTCATCCTTGTCTGTGTTTGTCATAATTAAAATGCAAATTTCAGAAGAGGTGGAAATTTGTTCCAAATATTGTGCAGATACTTTCCCCTGTTCTAAACACTGCCATAATCCCAGTGTCTTTTTTGTTTGCTTTAAGATTAATTTTACTTTATAAATTACAATACAGACTATTGTTTTGTATATAAATGAAATGGATTTGCTGTGCCAATATAATATGATCTTAATTGTATTAGGCTACAAAGTCACAAATGAAAGCATGACTGCTTTGTTCAGACTTGAGATTAAAGTTATCTTCCCTTTCTTATGGTAAACCCAATGACATGGATATTTTGCAAATGTATTTGCCCTCAGCAACTTCCTTTCTTAAAGTAATAAATACAGTGCACTTCTAAAGAAAGAAAACAACAACAAAAAACAACTTGGCTCTGTGCCATATAGCACATATAGCACACAGGGTCCTGTGGAGGTCATCTGAAGTGCATGATCCATTTTAAATTCCTTCAGTTTGTATGACTTTGTCAGTCTTAAACTGATGATTCTGACAATATTTCTCAGCATCCCTGCT
>NW_010319851.1:12049-14966 GCF_000700745.2 Antrostomus carolinensis
CATACTGATGTTAGCTTTCAACTTGATGAAATGCAGTCATAATTATAGAAAAACCATCCCATAAATAATTATAAAATAGCACTCAGCCTATCATTTGAGCTGCCAGCAGGCATTTTTAGATACTTGTTTTTATTTGTGTTATGTGGCTTTTCTATAATACTAATAATTCTATTTTTCCTGTACATTTTTAATTCCTCTCAGATGATGTCAGTTTATGAGATTAGTTTAATTCTCTTAGATGTCTTTCCAGGACTCAGTGACCTCACTCTGCAGGAGTGGACACTCAGAATGTACAAGTGTGTAGTAAACTTCCTGCCTTTTTTACCAACTATCCTGCAATGATTTCTGTGTCCCAACGTACAAGGGAAGAAACTGCAACAATGCCAGAAAGCTGTTCTGAAGTCCCTGACGATTCTCAGAATCTATTTTGCTTGTGGGGTCATTCAATTATATCTGAAAGTAGTTCAGTTATTCATTTTGCAAGTATAAAAATAGAAAATATTTTTAAATCTGGGGTTGTATTCAAACTGTAATTTGAATAAATGGAAAAATGGTTCTAACTGTGGGGTCTGGGGGCTTTCCACTTGTATGTAAATGCTGAGACTGCAGACTTGTTTCAAAACCTCCCTGCTGAAAACATCAAAGGCATTCCTTCCAGGCAAAGAGTTTATTCTAGAATAGTGGAAGTTCCTCCCTGAGGTTCAAAGGGTCATTGCTAGAAAATTCATCTGTAGGGACTGGTGAGGTGAGTAAAAATCTAAAATATAGTATGAATGTTGACCATGCTTACAAGGTGACAGGATGTGGGAATTAGAGAACAAACAGAGGAAGACAGGTAGCTGTTAGGGCATAGTAGTGTGAATGTTGTTACAGTGTAAAGAAAGAGATTTTTCAAGTATGACAAACATATTTTATCTAAACTTGTCTAAACTTGCTCTCAAAATCAAACCAAGGCTGATGTCAAAATTGATTTCAAAAGAGCTATCAAGGAATGAGGGAGGATTCCTCATTGTTGGGAAAAAAAATCCAGAAGTGGTGTAAAGTCAGGAAAATATATTTTTGTTAAACTTTCTTTTTTTCCTGTACTTTGTACAAGGAACAGATAAGACACCAGATGTGACAACACTGGAAAAATTGAACTAAGGCAAAAAGCTTGCTACACTTTAGCTGGCAAAACTCTGCAGAGTGATGCTATTTTAGTCACTGCAAGGTTCTCCAGGACTAGGTTATCTTTCCCTATTCTTAGCTGGACAATTCCTACAATGTGAACATTTAGATTATCTCTCCTGGTTGTACTCCACCAAGGAATATTGTTGGTTACGGATTGCTCAGTACCAGGAATACTCCTGCCTCCCTAGAAAAATCATCATTTTCTTCTCAGTAGCACTGTCTGCTTCAGATATTCAGTCATCAACTTCTTGGTCCTTGTATTCCATGTACTCTACTCAGACCCACATATGCCAAAAGATTAACTAAATTTACAGGGTGATTAATTGTGACTGTTGGGTACCACCACATACAGTTCCACAACATAAAACAGCGAGAGCATAACTTGCTTGTGAGAAAAGCAAAAGTTTCTCAAAGGGTGATGCCAACCAGGATCAAGGCACAGCATGGTTGCTACTGACCCAGCAATCTGACCTTTCGTCTTGTGCATATTCTGTCATTAATACATTCCATCAAATGCATATATGTATTAAAGAAATCCTCAGAAACTTATCCTACCAAGCCATTTTCTCACAAATAAAGACAAGAAAATAAACATTTCACAGGTGTCAATCACAGTGCCTGTCACATAATAGAAGTGAAATCTGTGAGAACCTCCGGAGGTGAGGACCCAGATATGCTGAATGCCCGGGCCATATCTGTTACCTTCAAGCTACCTATCAGTGCTAAATCTAGTGTACAGTAGGTTATGTTTAGCAGTCAGTATGTTTAAGCAGTCAGTATGAATCCAATGAGTCACAACCCTATAGAAGAAAAAATTACGTCTATATTAGTAAATTAAACTGTTTCAGGAAGCATTTCCAGGTGCTGTTGTCAGTAATACAAAATTTCTGGACTGGCTACTGACACACCTTTAACCTGAGTCAACAGGGAAACTCCCCAAAAATTTACTTGCAAAACTTGAGAGTTAATATAAGGCAGGAACCATTTCCAAAAATCAGCTCAGATGTTCTGGAGAGTGTAATAGTTGAGCAGAGACTGTTTTGTCCCATTTAGTCTCAGGAAGAGAGAGTAGGTGCTGACAATGTGTTGGTTAACCAGTAGAAAGAGTTGTATTCTCTGAGCATTCTGGGCCACTGACCCAGTACTGAATCAGAGAGAAAAATGTAGGCAATTATATTTCTTGCCACCTTTCATGTGGAAATGTATGGTTTCTGCATATCTTGCTTTCTTAATGAGAACAAAATTGTTGATATGTTATTTTTTAATAATATTTTCATTTTGTTTGAACACATTTTACTGCATTCAATAATTAACCGAAGATGATGAAAGCTTACTGACAAGTTTATGTGTGTACATGTGTGTATAGTTCACAGTAAGTGAAAATAAAGATGTAACAAAAACTGTCATTTCTAGACTTTTCCTGTCAATGCAGAATGGAAGGTAAAAGGTCATGTTTAAAAACAATTAATATTAGGATTGCTTTTCTGACTGCTATACCAGTAATTAGCAACTAGCGTACCAGTAACTAAATGGTAATGTATCTGGCTTGTAGATTTATGTTAGCCTCTCATCCTGTTAATATCACATTTTTTTAAACAAGAAATCAGACTGAAAGTCTGTGTTCTGTTTGAAATGAATTTAAATATAATTATTATCAACCATGTGAGACAAAAAGTGCTTCTCACCATACATATTTTGAGTTGAAATGGAATAATTTTTCTTCCACTCAAGTTTTCTTCCATTCCCC
>NW_010319851.1:14989-18984 GCF_000700745.2 Antrostomus carolinensis
ATATAATTACTCCAGAGAGGATTGTTCATCCTCTATACTTTAGTCTCTCAACTTCAGCTGTAAGTTTGATGTAATTTTAATAATATTTGTACTATGTAATGGCTTGTAATAGGGTCTGGAATGATTTTCCACTCTAATATGTACTTTCCCAAAGGATTCAACAGCAAAGCATAACTATCAGCTACATGAAAAGTAACTGCCATAGAGTCTGAAGCTTTCAAAGTTAATGCTGCACTGCTAATATATTGGAGTATCTTGATTTATGATATCAAAAGCCTTTACTTTATATATAGTACTTTAATCTAATGTATATATATTTTTTTTCTTAGATAAATGAGTATAGTTGTCATTGTTGCCTGATTGAATGTTTTACAATGTTATTCCAATCTTTGTGATTTTTTAATAACTTCATATTTCTCTTCAACCTACTAAGAAGTGAAAAGAAGTATAACTTAAAATGAACAAGTTAAAATAACCCTGCTATAGTCTGACTGAAATACTTCGTATTATTAAAACTCAAACATTTCCCGAATGACTTGGGAAGTCACTTGGGAACTATAAATGCAAGTCATCTGCATATGGATATTATATATATATATATATATATAAAACTCATTTTTTTTTATTTTGCAGTTTGAAATAAAAAATATTAAGTGTTGCAATGTATTATCATAATCAAAACAAAATTGTTCACCTTAATTTACATCATTACA
Organism: Antrostomus carolinensis; assembly: GCF_000700745.2. Taxonomy (NCBI): domain Eukaryota; kingdom Metazoa; phylum Chordata; class Aves; order Caprimulgiformes; family Caprimulgidae; genus Antrostomus; species Antrostomus carolinensis. The sequence continues at coordinate 15,703 of NW_010319851.1, forward strand.
ACAATATGCATTTTATATATCAAAACTTAATCTCAAAACAAGTTTTCTTCAGATGTAATGCCATTTGGATCTAGACCTAGATATGGATGTAAATGTTATATGAGGCATCTCAAGATTAATCTTATTGTTATGTCTCCATATATGACCAGATTTTGTAATAACTCTGCCTGAATTGGAGACTTGCAGACTCAATATATGTATAGTGTCATGCTGGGTTTACCTTGGCTGGCTGTCAAACCCCCACCCAGCTGCTCTCTCACTCTCCCTCCTTGACAGGATTGGGGAGAGAAAATAAGATGAAAAGTCTCATGGGTCAAGATAAGAACAAGGAGATAACTTACCATCATGGGCAAAACAGACTCAACTTGTGGACAATTAATTTAATTTATTGCCAGTTAAAACAGAGTTGGGCAATGGGAAAAAAAGACAAACTAAACCAACACCTCCCTCCCATCTTTTTTTTTATTATTCTGTAAGGCTCAACTTCATTCTCTTTCCAACTCCTCTACCTCCAAGTGGCACAGGGGGATGGGAGTTGTGGTCAGTCCATAGCAGCTCTGCTTTGCAGGTTCTTCCTCCTCACACTTTTCCTCTGCTCCACTGTGAGTCTTTCTAGAAGCTTCAGGGAAATACCACCTCCAGCATGGTATCTCCATGGGCTGCAGGGGAATCTCTGCTCCAGCACCTGAACCACTTCCTCCCTTCTTTCTTCTCTCACCTTGGTGTTCCTAAGGTTGTTTCTCACATTTTTTCCCTTCACTCCTCTCTGTCCTCTGGTGGTTTTGCCCTTTCTTAAATACATTTCCACAGAGATTCCACCACCTTGACTGAGGGGCTCAGCTGTGCCTTGTGGTGGGTCAGTTGAAACCGCTGGAACCAGCTGTGTCTGGCACGGGGCAGCCCTGGCCTCTCCTCACAGAGACCTTCCTATGGCCCAAACTGCTGCCAGCGCCTGAGCACTGCACCTGGTACAAATGTCCTTTCCTTTCAAATAATGAAATTCAAATATTCATAAGGTTTTTATTTTTAAAAAATCCAAATATGCTCAAAAATTATTTTACATTTTTCTAAAAGTAATATTTGAATCCATATTTTTTCACTTCTTAACTCTCTCCTTCTTTAGTTTTTCTTCTTAGATGTTTACAAATTGACTCAGAGAAAAGAGATTTTACTTTTTTCTCCAATTCAGCCACGAAGTTCTGAATTATCAGAGAATCCAGATATTAATGGTTTATAACACAAAATGGTATACTGTCTTAAAATTAGAAGCATGCAGTCTATGAGACTCTGAGGTTTTAAAATAAATGTGTAAATACCAGCAGATCAACCATGATATTTTTAAAACTTTTGACTCCAAAAACTCATAGATAAGTTTGAAAGCTGTAGGCACAGCTGATATCAACATAGCTGAAAAGTTTATTGAAAAGGATATAATTATGAAGACAGATTTATGAGGCACTCCCCCAGCTGAAGTCTTAAAAGAACTGAAAGATGTAACTCTATGCAGATACATGGCTGAAAATTGCAATCATGTGACATGCTTCTATCCTTGATGAGTAATTAAAAAGTTTCGTTTCTTTTCATTCAGCACTACTTTCCTTCTCAATGTCCTGCGGACATTCGGGTTGATCAACGATTTAATCAGGTTATTCTTCCATCAGTTCAGTCTCACATCCTTTTGTAGGACCTTTTACAGTTTAATAGAGCTTACTTTCAGTTCAGAAAATTTGAAGAGTTCAAGATCAAGATCTAACTAGATTCCACATAGTCATCCAGTATCGATTCACAGTCTTGAATGCAAAATCTCTAACTTTCATTTGAGATCTTTCTATTTGTTTTCATGTAGATCTTCTTGTTATAAGTTTGTTTGAGGATCTTGTTTAGGGAGATTGATTTTCCCTTGCTTTATTTCTCATTTTCCATTACAATCTTCAGTGTACCTTAAAAACACATGACACAAAGAATGAGAAGTTACTTACAGTGATGCTATTATTTTAAATTGAATGAAATAATTCTGAAATAATTTCTGTGAGGCTAAATATTTTGACGGTAAGAGGCATTATTGGGTAAATGGTTGTAAAATTGCTGCTTATCTTAGGATCAGACCTTGCTTTCCCTAGTGTTGCAGAAAACCTCATTGACTCTGACTATTATTTTGATCTTTTTCTGTACCTTTTTAACCTTTCCTGTGTCTTATTAGTGAGACAGAGCTAGAAGAATTACATATAATATGCAAGATGTAGTTGTGCCATAGATTTGAGCAGTAATAATAATGATATTTTCTGTTTTCTTCTTTGTTGGCTTTCTGATAATTCCTAATGTTCATTCTTTTTTTAAGTGCTAATGGTTATTAAGTTGATGGTTTCATAGAACTATTTTTTAATTATAATCTCATTCTTAAATGGGAAGAATAAGTGTTGAGCCCATCACTGTATCTATGCCAAAGCTTGTTTTATTCCTCCTGTCACTCAATACTACGAGAACTTTCTGGAATCTCCACACATGACTTTTGGTTTTATCATCCTGAATAATTTAATATATCAGAAAAATTTGTCACCTCACTATTTTTTCCTTTTCTAGCTCAATATAATAAAAAACCAGATCCCGGTATAGATCCTACTGAGACCTAACTGGAAACTCTATTACAGAAAACAGCCATTGATTCCTACCTATTGTTTTATCCTTCAACCTGTAATTAATTCAATTAGATTTTCATAAAGGCTCAACAAAGCTAAACTTTCAAGGTATAAAAGAGCCTTTTTGAAAATTTAACTGCATCTTCAGCTGGAATATCAGGGGTTGCTGTTGCTCCTTGTTTTTTTTATTTCTTCCAAGAAATCTAACACACCTGCAAGAAGTGATTTGCCACTACAGAATCCAAGTTATTTCTCCCCCATCATACCATAGTTATCTTTACATCTACTAATTCTATTCCTTATTATAATTTCAACCCACTTACTTAGTATGGAAGCTTTATTTCACTGGTTTCTTTTTCCCGAGACATTACTTTACAATTTGACGTCACATTTATTTCCTTCTAGTCCCCAGGAATTAAAGATGTTTTAAGTGTTAATGTGCTCAGTAGAATTTAATAGTTTGGTGATTTCTTCTTCAAGGTTTTGGGTGACTCCTTGTTGGTTCTAGTCTTCTTTTTTTACTAGTGTGTGTATATATATATATATATGTATGTATGTATGTATTTCTGTTGTACCTTCTACAGTTCCTCTGGCTAGTCTCCTCTAGAGAATGATTCCAGCCTGGGAATCTTCCTAAGCTTCCCTA
>NW_010319851.1:18998-24088 GCF_000700745.2 Antrostomus carolinensis
TTAATTTACATTTTCTAGTATGAGCCTGTATTTTCATTTAATTTACTTTCCATTTACCCGCTAACTTGGTGTGCGATATGGTTCAATGGTGTACCAATCAGAGATTGCTTATTTGTTAAACTGAAGCTTCAATAGATTAAATAAATTGCCTCAATGTAGTTAAACATTTAGGACTGTCACTAAAGTTATAAATGCTTACAACAGGAAGTTTCTTTCAAACTTAAAATTTGAAATGAGAAGTCCAGTACACAGTGATTAAGGAAAAGAAATAACAAATTTAGTTTATATAGGGATTATAATTTTGGAAAAAAAAAATAAAATCTAAGCCTTTCAGGATTAAAGGATGGCAATTTCCTCTTTAATGAGTACAAGCAAATAAACTGGCTTTTGAGATACCTCTTATCAAAGAGTTTCCCACAGGTATTTTACAGAACTGTAGGTTTTTCAGGCTATGGCGCCTGCATTTAAGCTTTGCTCTGACTCCCTTAGGCCAAAAGCTCATGAATCATTATACTACCCACCTTCCGAGGAAGGCAAGAGGGACTAACTCAGTAGTCATGGCCTGAGTCATTCTCTCTTTATTCCCTTTCCATAAATAGGTCCAATGGTTTTGTTTAATTTATTCTCAAGTTTTCCTCTATATCCTGCACATTTGCTCTGGGCAGAGGAGGAAATTTAAAAGGACAAGAGATTGGCTTGTTGAAGGTTTTTTTTGTTTGTTTGTTTGTTTTTGTTTTGTTTTGGTTTGTTTGTTTGTTTTGTTTTGTTTTTGGGTTTTTTTTGTTTTGTTTTGTTTTGTTTTTTAAGAAAGAAGGGAAGGTGGGCATGAAGATTGAATAGGAGAGGAGAAAAGCATCAGATAATGAATAAGAGGAAATTTGAACCGTGTGAACAGTAGAAGAGGTAGCTGGTTCTACAGGTGCTTTCTATGCAAAGCTTCAGTGTTCCAGACAGCACAGGAGAAAAAAAGGGGGAAAACAGAGAGAGATCAAGTCAAATAATTGAGAAAAATATCTTTCAGGTTTTGGTGAATGTTTTTCAACCTGTGCAGACAAAAAGAATTGTGGGGTAAGAGTGGCTAAATATGTTGGGTTTGTGTGGTGGGGTTTTTTGGTGGTGGTGGAGGGGCTACAGGGGTGGCTCTGGTGAGAAGCTGCTAGAAGTTTCCCTGGCTGCAAGGCAGACCCATCTCCAGCACAGGCTGAGCTCATCTGTGATGGTGTAACACCACTGTGAACCCATATTTAAGAAGGGAAAGGAGGAGTCACATAGGAACAATCACCTGCAGAGGAGAAGGATGTGAGAGAGAGTACTAGGCAGACACCCAGGTCAGCGAAAAAGGAGGGGAAGGAGGTGTGCCAGAGCAGAGATTCCCCCGAAGTCCATGGTGATACAGCAGGCTGTCCCTCTGCAGCCCATGGAGGTTAATGGTGGAGCAGATAGTCACCTGCAGCCCATGGAAGTGGGAGTGGGTGGCTGTGACCCCAGCATGAGCTCATGCCAGAGCAAGGGGCCCAGGAGGAGCTCACATCAGAGCCAGGCATGCAGAAAAAAAGAGGTGCCTCAGAGCAGAGATCTGTTTCCAGCCCATGAAGGACCTCATGCTGGCACAGAGGGCTGCACCTGAAGAAGTCTGACTCCATGGGAAGCCTGCACTGGAACAATCTATTCCTGAACTATTGTAGCCTGCAGGAAGGACCACGCTGGAGCAGTTTCTGAAAAACTGCAGCTTGTGGGAGAGACCCCACACCCGAGCAGGCAAGAGTGTAAGGGGTCCTTCGCCTGAGGAGGAAGGAGCAGCAGAAAAACATGATAAACTGACTGAAACTCCCATTCCCCCTTCCCTTGTGCCACTGAGGGGGAGGAGGTAGAGAAATGGGGAACAAAGTAATTTGAACCTGGGAAGAAGGGAGGGGTCGGGAGAGGTGTTGTAAGATGTGGTTTTATGTCTCATTGTCCTGTTCTGATTGGTAACAAATTACATTGATTTTTCTTCCCTGAGTCAAGTCTTTTTTGCCTGTGACCATAATCCGTGAGTGGTCCCTCCCTGTCCTTATCCTGACCCACAAGCCTTCTTTTTTTATATCTTCTCTTCCCCATCCCACCAGAGGGTGGGGACTGAGTAGGCAACCTCATGGTTTTAGCTGTTGGGGGCAGCTAAACCACCACAAAGTTCTAAAAATATTTTTATCTTTAAACATTCAAGTAATGTCATGGACTTGTGTAGGACTAATCACATATATATTTGGTAGCCTCAGACTCTTTTTGCTTTCTTTCTAGGTTTTTGCTTTGACGATGCTAAAGAATGCTTGAAAACAATTGATGAATATGAATTTGTACATCTTCTTCTCCATCTAATCAATTAAGAATGAACCTTTCATTTGCAAGCCAACTGTGAGCACTAATAAATAAATAGTACTCCAGAATTGGTGTGGTGTCCAGTAAATTTTATTTTTGTGTATTTTTAAAAACATAGATATATAAATGTAATTTTTCAAATGCTAATTTCAATCATTACATTTTAAAAGTCCTGTGAAGAAAGCTACTAACTGATGTTTTTATAGCAACAGTGTCCCATATTCTTTTTTGCTTACAAGGAAAACACAACCTGTGCATGCACAGTTGCTCATTTTTTATTCTAAAAGGTTTTCTTCCATTACCATTGATTTGTTTCACAGGAAATATTTTTAGAAAAGAAAAATGCCTTGAAGATCTTGTCTGCACTGCAGACCACACTGGAATTTTGTCACACCTATTTGCTGAACTTGGGACCTCACAAATTCAGAGAAACCCACTAATAAAGAAAATATTTTATGCTTTAAAAAGAAATATGTACCTTATATTCTTACAGCCATCTCTTATGGTTTTAGTGCCTTTTGAATATTTCTCATAAATGATGTAATTAAAACCATCTGAGAATATTAATGATGAAAGCTCTTTGAAACAGTGACACTCTTGTCCTGTTCTCATCAACCTCCTGGCAAATGTTGTTGACACAAAAGTCTAAGTTATTTCCTGTGTACGTTTTGTTGGAATATTCAGTTTTCCAAAAAGCAAAGTTATATTCTAACCTTCTATTTTTAACAGTAGGAACAAAGGTCAGCTTGAAGTCACTGTCCACTAGTCATATTTTGCACTGTACTTTAGGAACTGTAACTGAAATATTTGGGTTTGGTTTAACATATATGAGGTGTAAAGAAGAACAATAAGCACTTGAAATTTTCTATTTAAATTATCCTAAACCTGTTGTGTGATACATATCAATGCAGAAAATGGGTTTTGTTTTTGCCTGCTATGTCCACGGATGTAGATAAGATGTACCTAAAAAAAAAAAAACCCCAAACAATACACAAACCTTCTGGAGCTTCGAAGACTCAAAAGGTTGTAATTTCAGGCTGTGGATCAAAATGACTTCCCAATGGGGGAAAGATCTATTGCCTTGTAAAGATATTTAATAGGTGAGCTGCTCACCTTCACTCCTTTGTAAAGTAATTGATTTTAAAATCTCTCACTTTGGTGCTAATCAGTTCTAGCTCCACTGAATTTAACAGAAATACTCTCCGTGGAGAGAGAATAATGGGAATATGTTGGAGGTTGAGTGGTGTCTTTCAGATTCATCCTGCCTGGTATTGGGCACTTATATGTGATGTTAAAGAAAATGGTTCTTTCACAGTCAATGTACCTAAGTGCTTATTCAGCACTTATATGATGGATGGGGCTAGGGGTCCTCCTGCCATATTTCCTAATGGGCTCTCCTTTCCCACAGAGGTGAAAGACACCTTTATGTAAATAACCATTCTGCAGGAGAGGAGTGAAACAAGGTCAAATTGCAGATTGATGATTTTTTTTTTTTTCTTTTTCTCTCCAGGATTCTGTTTCCAGTTAGTTGTTCTTAGGCCTATCTGCCTCCTTAAACCTCTTTTCTGTCTGAGATGACTGTAAATCATTGTAATGATTTTAATTTTTTAAATGATTTTACAGATGACTGTAAAACCTTGCCATTGTGTTGTGGAATGCAACTCATGCATTGAGGCAATTCCTGTTAGCCAGAAAAGCTGACGGAGGAGGGGGCTAGTCACAGTTTCCAGCTACCCGGCCTTCCCTGAGGCAGCATGAGGCAATGGTATTGCAGGACACGGAGGTGACTTTTCTGCCGGCATGGCTGTCTTTATGACTAAGCAGCAGGATGCAGAGATGAGTCAGCCATGTGCCCTGGAAGCCAAGGGGGCAAACCACGTTCTGGGATACATCAAACACAGCGTAACCAGCCAGTTAAAAGAGGGGATTTTCACGCTGTACTCAGAATTGATATGGCCTCACCTTGAGTATTGTGTGCAGCTCTGAGCTCCACAAGTTAAGAAGGATGTGAAGGTCCTTGAATGCCTCCAGAGAAGTGTAACAAAGCTGGTGAAAGGGCTGGAAGGCATGTCCTATGAGGAGCAGCTAAGGACTTTGGGCTTTTCAAGTGTGGAGAAAAGGAGGCTGAGGGGTGACTTAATTCCTCCCTACAGCTTCCTGAGGAGGGGAAGTGCAGAGGGAGGTGCTGAGCTCTTCTTCCTGGTATCCAGTGACAGGACACATGGGAATGGTTCGAAGTGGCACCAGAAGAGGTTTAGACTGGACATTAGGAAGCATTTCTTTACAGAGGTGGTGGTCCAGCACTGGAACAAGCTACCTAGAGAGTTGATGCCCCAAGTCTGTCAGTGTTTAAGAGGCATTTGGACAATGCCTTTAATAACACGCTTTAATTTTGGTCAGCCCTGAACTGGTCAGGCAATTGGACTAGATGAGCATGGAAGGTCCCTTTCAACTGAAATATTCCATTCCATTCCATTCCATTCCATTCCATTCCATTCCATTCCATTCCATGGGGAGCAGTTAAATCCTAAGAAAAAGCCACATGTAGGCTGTTGAACAGTACAGCCTTGGCTAAAAAATAGCAACACAGTACCTCAATTGTGAACTCTTCATTATCAATGTCAAGTCTACAGGGCCAATTAGATACACGTTTTAGTCTGTGTCGTGTTTGACAGGAGGTTTTTTATCAGCAAGCAGAGACTGAATGACAGAAAGACATTGTGAACAGCAGG
>NW_010319851.1:24098-47107 GCF_000700745.2 Antrostomus carolinensis
AAATAAGAGTCTGATTCTCAGACTGTCTTTCTTCTGGGCAATACCTACTTACTTGGGCCACAAATACCTTTCTGACCTTTTGATACAAACCCTTCTACCCTAAAAATATAATGAAAATGCTCCCTAAGGTCTTTGTGTCTTTATTTGCTCTTTCTGATAGAAGCGACCAGACTTTACATGATGGTGGTTGGAGGAGGCGAGTTTTTCTCTAGATTCTTAAAGAGATTTCACAGCTTTAGCTAAAGATGTGGGAAACTGGGTGTATGTTGAAGTCTACTGCTTCTTTTGGCATCCAGGAAGCATCTGGGTTCATATTTCCTTTTGCTGTCATCCTGTACATGTGCTAGGGCACTCCTAAGCCCTTGCATAACAAATAGTCCAGTTTTCTTTCATGACATTGGAGAATCAACAGCAAAAGAAACCTCATTACAATGCTAGATTTCTAAATGTCGAAAATTTAAGTAGGATGAGACCCTCTGGAGACCATTGAATCCAGCCTCCTTCTCAAAACAGGGCTAGTTTCACAGTTTGGCTGGGTTGCTCAGGTCATTGTCCAACTAAGTATTGAAAATCTCCCAGAATAGAGATTCCAAAACTTCTCTTGGTATGCCATGCTTAACCACTCTCATGTAATTTTTTTTTTTCCTTACCTGTAATTGAAATTTCTGCTATTGCAACTTGTAACTCTTGCCCCTTGTTTTTACTTCTGAGGACTTTAAAGTCATCTATAGATGTCACTTGAACAACTTGTGATGGAATAGGCTCTGTTATTTGGCTAAAGTGAGGTGCAGGGAGTTAAATGATTATTCAAGACCAATCATCAACTAAAAGTCAGAATCCAAGGTCAAGCTATGTAATTATCCAGTAGACGAACTGACATTTCTCATTCTGTTATAAAAGAAGGGAATAAAAACAATAAAGAAACCACAATACAAGAGTGACTTTTGTTTTTCTTGAGACATCTGTGATTGCTTATGGTAAGAGTTGCTCAAAGTGTAGTTGTCAAACCAAAAAAATGTTTGAAATTTCAGCTTTTCTTTTGTTTACTCTGGAATAATTTCCAAACCATTTCCATAAGCTGAGAATATATTTGGTATTTGTAAGTATTTGCTAAGCCTGAAAGACTTAGCAAATTGGCCAGACTGCAATTTGTTTTTGAACTGTTCACCTTACCTTTTTACTTCTGGCAATGTGTGATTGTTTTTTCTGTCTGATGGCTGTCAAACTTTACAGATAGTAAGATAAGACTGGCAAACAGACTGTAGTGAATAAGAAGGCAGTGACATACATTGCAAATTCCTGAAAGTGACAGGATTCACAAGCTTATTCATGAATGTTCAGCTATTATCTGAACACCTGTTAACTGTATTGAGAATTATTCCATAGATGTACTAAACAGAAATCAGTTTGGTTTTCATGGTCAGTATCATTACTGTCAGCAGCAGAGTATTCGCTGGAGGTGCTGGCTGATCACAGACTTCCTCTGAACACAGCTGAGCCTCCATTCCAACTAGGATGAGAAAAGGCATTGAAACTTTCTCTGGGAGGACAAGGCAAACGCTAACAGTTAACTTGTTTACAAATATCCTGGAAGCATATATCAGACCTTGAAATTTAATTCTACTCATCCCAGTAATTTCAGATGCAAGTTGTGTTCTCCCTATTCTTAATAGCTTTCTCTATAACAGTACACTAGTTCTATTTACAAAAATAAACACAATCAATAGATTTCCTATGGATTGTAACTAGCTTGCTGAATTTGTCAGACAATATGTTAGACTCGACAGTACAAGCTAGCAGTTTCCAATCATTTACCTCTCAGAAGTAAATTAGTATAGCTTTTTCTTTTTTTATTTTTTTCTTTTCCAGGGAATGGGAAAGAAGCATTATAGCTGCACTTGCTGGGATAGAAGGACAGGGATCAGTGGTAAAACATTAATGCTTTCAGGCAAGGTTCTTACAGACAAACAAAGGCGCTTTTCAGTCTGTTAGGTTGGAGTCCAGTGTCATGCCTCCTAAGTCCCTCAGGGTGGGGCAGACATACTGCTGCAGAATTGCACTCTGAGGCTGAACACAAAATACCAGCGAGGTATTCACAGGAAATGAGTGAAGAAGAGGCAGTAAAAAGAAAAGAAATGTTCACATGATTTTTTTTTTTTTTTTTATAAAAGGGCCCTACTACTACATAGTAACAATTCAAATTGCTGCAGTGTTCCAAGGTCAGCTGCATTTTGGAATTTTTATTTAGGTTACTGTGGTAGCTTGTAAAAGTAAAAAACCCCAGGATTGCCTACATTTCTGACAGCTTCATTCTTTCTGATAGGTACTGCAATGTAATGGTTCTGTCCTACACAGCCGTGTGCATAACATGCACAATGTAAAAGTCAAGAGCTTTTTGTTTAAGAGACACCTCCTATCCCTTTGGTTGGAATTGTCGTAGCCAGGGCACCTTCAGGTCCCGATTCTGTCACATCTGTTGCAATATGGGGTCTAGAAGTTTAACTTTTATTATGTTTACATGAATTCAGATTCTGTGAAGAGTTTTAGCTGTGGTTAACTTTATTAACCCCTTAATTAATAATTTTATGGTTTTGTACCTGCAGCAGATATGAACAAATACACTAAAGTGTAATTGTTTTAATTCTTTTCATATTATAGAGATAAGTCCAAATCAAAACAGAAGTCCAAGTGAATTCAAGCTTTGTACATATAAAAATCCTAAAATACGGGTTCTAGAATATAATTTCATATTCATATAAAGAATATAAACTAATAATACAACATAGTTTCAAGGTGGGAATAATATTTTTCAGGCTGTTAATATTTCTCTGATATTGTGCAGTCGTACATTACAGAGAAAAGATACTTGCTGTCTAGGTCACAAACATTTCCAGGCAGTAGCAGAATCCTGGTTCCTCAGTTCTACAAAAGCTACAAAAGCAAGCCCAAGCTAAAGGATGTTCTAAATCAGCAATATCAGTTATAGGTCACTTAACAGCTTCTGTTGTCAAGATGAAAGAGGTCTGTGTCACAGAGGCATGCATACACAAGCACAAGTGTCATGTCACCATAACCTCTTTATATGCTATGCCTGGAATGAAGAACAAATGTACCCATATTACATCCTTTTTTCCTTGAGAAAATCACAAAGGGACCAGAGATACTGTAAAGTGAGAAACTGTTACCACTGCTAGGTAGATTTGACTTTCCACTCTGTACTTCTTTGATATTAAATTAGTCCTATCACTATGATAAATAATTCTTCTCTCTTGATGGCTTTTACACCTTTCAAATATTCATAGATTTATTTCCCAGCTCAGTAGTCTGTAAGCCAACCTATACATACTTAGGCATTGTAATCATTCCTGTATGGAGACATGAGAAATGAGGGGCATCAAGCTGCCCTGGGTAAGGCTGCTAACAGAGTACTGATGTATGGTGACCCACATAGGGAAGGTCATCTAATGCACAACACCCGCACATTTCTGCTTATCATCTGAAACTGAAGTGCCTGTTATTTTTCCCCTCTTCTCCACCCTGTCTTCAGCTCTATGTTGCTCTGTTATTAAAGGCAAATAAATTATGCTTCTTGGTATTTTGAACTGGATTTGTTTTGATTTTAATAAAGATTTCCAGCCCCAAACACCAGTTTCACTCAGGGTATGTTGTGTTGTGTTGTGTCTCCTGTTCTTTCACTGGTGAGGAGCTACCGTCAGCAGAGCTGAAGCTTGGGAAGGGATACCGTGCAAGAGCAATTTTCCTGCAGACTGCATTCACTATAACCAGCTCCTGGCAAAAAAAAAAAAAAAAAAAAAAAAGAAAAAAAAAAAGAAAAAAGAGGAGAAATGGAATAAATAACTGGTCAGGGAAAAGCAAAGCATCTCAGCTGCTTGTCTGTAGCCACCTGGTTATCACAGCAGGCAGAAAGCTTAAAAAGAAGAAGAAAAGCAAAAAAAATCAAGCAGGAGACATTGCTAAGAAGTAAGGGAACTGGACTGCATAGGTAAAAGCTTGAGCCTCTGGCTATTGGTCAAAGATTAGGCATGTTGGCACCTGCTGCAGATCAGCTAGTGGAAAATAAAACCTATCACTGTAATTTACAGCTTGAGGAAATGTAGCAGGCACTATTGGGCTTTGCATCATGATGTCTAGAGTCCTGGTTTTGATCAGCTTCCATGTCACTTGTGAGCAACCATGCTGTTATTGGTTTATAATCCCTCTGCTGTTATTTGCAGCTCTTGTATGGGTCTGTCTTGTAGTTGAATAACAAGCCCTGGGGTCATCACCTTGTTGCTGTATATTTGTATATTGTCTGTACAACGTCTGACAGTTTTTCAAGTGCTGCAAATCTATGCAAAAAGATTAACCTAGAGACAATAATAAACTCATTTGTAAAGAAGGGTGAAACTGAGGAAAGAGGTAGAGTCTCACTTTAGAACAATTTCAGTGAGTATGACAAGTATAATATTCCTGTGCCTTAGCTTTGACACCTGTTACAGTGGTTAATGTTGTTTCCTGGCATGATACAGTTGAATAAGGCTTAGGGAACTACATTGTGTATATCTAATAGAAATCAGAAATACCTTCTTATTACCTGTTTACAATAGATGGCTGGTCCAGACAAAATCTTTACTTTTGAATTCTTTATGGCATAATCACCATTCGTAGATAACTGACTCCCACATCTGGATTTCAGTTTCAGTTGAACAGTGAAAGTAATGTAAACTTTCTAATATTATTTTGAGATCTGCATTTCATGGCAGGGTACATACGTTCCTTTATAGTTTGGTTACTTGAGCAATAGTGACTTATATATTTATTTTTAATCTCTTGCAAACGCATTCAATTTCCTGTCCAGGATATTTTTCCTTTTGTTCCAGTTCTGACATTTGATCAGCATCCAAGCAAATAAAACAGCTAGTGACCTGTCAAGTAACCATAACCTACCCTGATATTTTTTCTCTAAGCTTGTTGTAAATCAGCTGGTATTCTTTTTTTTCAGTAGAGTTATAGGAGCTTAGAAGAGGTGCACTGTCTAGAATCAAGATCACTGTTGCACTGATACCTCCATAGGAGAAAAATCTCATTTTCTTTTCAGGATCTATTGCACATTCATTTTGATATGCTTGTAACAACTTAAATTGCTGTTTCAATCAGATGAAAGTAGGGATGAATATATGTAGATTGCCTAACATTGAGCTGGGTTTATTTTCAGAAAAGGTTCCAACCAAAAATATTTGCCCAGCTCTACTCAGAATATTTTATATGATGCTACCTTTAAGTCATATATATAATATAATACTATTATATCTTTGACAGATATATTATTATTATTATTATTATTATTAAATACATACTCTGCGTATAGTAAATCAGGAGAGGAGTTGATACATAGCAGAGAAGCATACACAGGAGCAAAAAAGAAAAAAACAGTAAAAGCTAGAGCAGAGAAAAGACGTGAGCTAATAGGAAAAAACTCTATGAAATCTGAGGGTTTGGACACACAGACAAACTTTTGTATGTCAGCAGGTCTGTGGTAACTGTCTCTGTGTGTGATCTAAGCCTCAGCAAATGCAAATACTGTTTCAGTAGAAGACGACTAAACCAATTTGAATTAACTTGAAGCTTGAGATCACACACACAGATGTTCAGCAAAGATTAGCTGATGTACAGAACTTTTTTTTCTTCCCTGTTTACTTATTGGGGTTTTGCCTCATCCACAAAGGTAACTGACACTGAGATGATTTAAGAGTTTGCCTTCTGCAGTTGTACGACTGTTTAGTTGCAGCTGATCAGCTCCATATATGCTGTGGTTTCTGACCTGACAAGTTTTAAGTAAGATCAGTACTGGTTTACTGCAGGTAGTTCCTGCTTATGAATTGCAGCTTAGTGTCTATGTGGGTACTGTGTGAGGAGACAGCTGAGCTCATCTAATAGCTTCTTCCTGGTAAAAGGGTTGTTTTTCCTGGTCCCAGCAATGTACTCCTGCCACTTCACTCTGCTCTGGCTCTGCCTGACCCCTTGACAAGCCAATTCAGGTCACTGGGCTGGCAGAAAATAAACCAAGCAGAAAGAAAGTAATATTTTTCTATTGACCTAATGAACAAAATTGAATCAGCAAAGAATCTGCTGAGTACAAGTAGAACTAGTGCAGCCAGAGAAAAGAGCAGGATCACACAATCTGGAGAAAGCAAATCTTTTTAGCTGATAAATCAGCTCAGCCTGTCTTGTTGAACTGTATGGTCAGTCGTCAAGAAGCATGACAAAAGAAAGGAAAATAACCTTTTTTTTTTTTTTCTGCTAGTTGTGGATACTAAAAGGTGAAAAGCACTTTAGAATCTGCAGCTTAGCAGCCACTCAGCTCCCAGAACTTGATCAGGAGCAAGCATGGGCTATTGTTGGTTCAACAGAATTGCAGCAAAACACCAGTTCAAGTCACCACCATTGGAATAAGTTGCTTGGTAGTCAATGAGGTAATTTCCTCCTACTAACAACTCTACACCGTATGGCTTAACAGGTGATTGCTTTTCTAAAAATAATAGAAACTCTATAGATGCATTTTAGGAAGTATTTATTCTTGTCCTGTTTAACTACTACAACAGTCTGTTTCTTAGAAAGGCAACCACAAGGCTGTACAAATTACTTCCCTCTTCCTGGTTTAATCTTCATTCACTGTTTGAATTTATTACAGTTTCCTGGGTAGCAAGATCTTATTCATTCTGAGCTATTTTTCCATTAGCTGTTCCTGCTAGGAACATAGTACAGTATCTCCTGTGCTGGCCATATCAAGTAGTTGTGCCTCCTGCCATTCCTTACCCTGTTAGCCACACTAGCAAACCCCTGCAGCTCTGGTTTTGCTATTTCAGCCTTTGGAAATGTACAGACAGCACTGAAACTAAGCACTTTTCCATCTCAAATGACATTCCTAAGTAGTTTCTTCTCCCGCCTCTCCAATTATAGAATTCCTATAAAGATATTTTTCTGTCTCATGTCTTTCAAGAGAAATTTGTACAAATCCCTGACCCTTTTTTTCCACCATCTTCTAGGTCCTAACTTTTGCACCTCACTGTTCAACTTAGATTAGGCTTCCCATTTACCTCAGTCATATTTAGGCAGTTGGTTGACCAAGACAATTTTCAACAGGGTTAATGAGCTTTAACTTCTATTCTCCTGAGCAGGATTAAAATCAGCCTGAAAAGGGTGCTCAGTGCCCTAAACAGAAAAAGATGGAGTTTCAAATTACAGCAAATGTAAAATATAAATTGCCCAGCTTTTCAAATCTGACAGGTACTCCCCAAACTGGAAAAACTTTTTTTTTGTAGAAATAATCTACAGCTTTGTAAACATACTCATTGATATTCTTGGATGATAGAACTTACCTTTTTCTACATTTGCCTCTCCTTTTCAACTACTCCTTAGGAGAAGTCTTTCCTTTGACTTGCCTGAATACAAATTATTTCTGTTATGGTAAAAGAAGTGTGGTATTTTCGATCCTATTAACTGATATTCACATGTGTTTAAATGTTTATGTGGGAAAGAAAATCACACCTATGAAAATTCATTTAACTTTTGAGATAATGAGTTTAGTAATCTAGAAAACTCCTCCTTCAGAGCTCAGAATTGAACTTGTTATATATGCAAGATTCAGAAGTGACAGGCTTAGAGAGGAAGATATGTTTTGATATGGTGCAAACCATTAACTAAAACCACAGTAGCACTATCTCCAGAAGATCTTCTTGTTATAGTGTCCTTTGATTCTAAATTACTTATCTCAGACTCCTGAAGTAGCGTTTTACCTGGATCAGGAAACATCCAAGTGCTATTTCCCTTTCTAGACTTCTTCTACAGACAAATGTTTTACTTCTGATAAATAGTCAGTGCTGTTTCCATCACAAATGTTCTGAACTAGCTCCTAGGGTGCTATAAATTGGCATAATTTTACTGGGAAAAAAAGAATAATCTGACCGATCCTGATTTATTACCTTCTCTTTTAAAATACTGGCATCTATTGCCATATATGTTTGATTAAGGGAATAAATTTGCTCATAATTGATTTCACATTTCACCTGAATGTCCTTACCTGATGCAAAAACCAATCCAGGACCTCATCCAACAGTGTTTGCTGAACTAATGACTGAACTCCTATCAGCTCTAATGAATTTGGAAATAGCTAATAAACTAAAATAAATAGCTGTTTTTTAAAAACATTGCAATTTTAGTAAACAGGTGCTTTTTACCCATTCTGTATTTATCTGACATAATTTTGTATCAGATTATTATAATTCAGCAGCACATTATGATTCTATTTTTAAAAAATATGTACATTTTTCATCAGTTTTCACTCCCTTATAGTTGGAGGCTCAAGGCCAGTGTAAAAGTCTCCCATCTTTTTTGCTTAGTATTTGTTATGTTTTTCTGAATCCCCTTCATTATTTGTCTGTCTCTTAATAGTGCTGGATGCATTCTTCTCTTTTGGCTGTTCTACTTCTTTATGCTACTACTACTATGAATCTGAATTGGAAGGCTAACTCCTACTCCTGGCAAATGTTGACCCCAGGGCTAAGCATTTGAATTTACAGCACTGAGTGTTAGAATGAGTGTGAGACCAACCTTCACACTTCAGAAACTTGCCAGTTGGCAGGTTATACTGCCTGTCTGTTTCTCATTCTGTTGTGCCCTCTGCAGTCTGCCACCCTACATCCCACAGTCTTTTTTGTCAACGATTTGTCAGCCTAATGGTTTGTACTTGAGAAATTGCCTTATGACCCATCAACAAGTATTGAAAGCCACAAAACAGTTGTCCTAGTGACATAAAAGTTTCCAGTATGCTTGGCTAATAAAATGTAATTGGAAATATTTGTTCTAGGTTAGCAAACTTATTAAAAAAGGAGATTGTAGGACTGGATCTACTCCATGTAGTTTTCTGCTTTTGCTATATGTTTTTTTTTATACAACTCATTAAAATAAATTGAATACAAGTGATTTAGTATCAAAACAGAAGCACATACTAGATTACTTCATGTTCTTTCAGGTCTATATCTTAATGATTTTTAAGCAATAACCTGGGAAACCTAAATCTTATGGACTATTGAACCTCCATTTCTTGGTGCCATTTTTTGTACAGTATACTTTGGGAATCTCAAGCAGAAAAAGATCTTACAGGGGCCTCTAAGTGTTGCCATGAAGCAAGCAGCTGAATAGTTTTGTTGGGGATTTTTGTAGAGAAAGTTCAAGACCATATATGTATTAAACTCTGTTGGAGCTTGGAGGGTGAAACAGTTCAACTCGAGTCAGAAGGTGAATCAGAAGACACCTTGTAACTGCTCAGCTGACTCATTCTTAAGATTTTTTTTTTACTGTATCTTCAACAATGCTGATGGTGTCTTTTGCAATGGGTGTGGCTGGATGCTGGAACAGGCTGTCAAGAGAGATTGCAGAGTCTGTATCTTTGGAGACATTAAAAATCTGACTGGACCTGGGTACCCTGATCTGGCTGATTCTGCTTTGAGCAGTGAGGATTGGACTAGATGATCTCCAGAGGTGCTTTCCAACCTGAGTAGTACTGTGATTCTGTGAATCTAATCCACTTAGTCATTTCCCTGACTTTTAGTACAATTGGGTTGATATGCAAAAAGCAGATCTGGGGTAAAATTTTAAAGGATTTTCCTCAGGGTGATGGACCACAGTGCCACTGGGGATCCAGACGAGCATCTGGAAGCAGTTCAGCTCAGCACTTCTGCCTGCCTAGCTGAGGAGAGTCCTCAGTGATTCACTAGTGTTCAGGGCTTTCTATAATTTTTTTTCAGCCTTACTCACAGCACTAGAGTTCATTTGCCACCACATTAAGATTGTTTTTTCAGATTCCTTTATTTTTTTGGTTCTTTGTTTGTTGGGTTTTTTGTTTGTTTTTTTGAGGTTTTTTTGGTTTTCTGCAAAGGATGCTCTGTAAATGACCAGAGCAGCTCTGCCTGTGACCAGCTGTTACTGCTTCTCTTCCAGATGTGCTTCCCGAGGTTTTAAGAGTCAGCTGAAGTTTCTGTGCTTTCCTAGCTGAGAAAGAGGTAAGAGTCACAATTTGCAATAAGGACTTTTGGTTAGGGTTTTTAGTTTTAGGCAGAAATTCCTGAAGCCTTGGAGAAGTGTGCACAACCATGAGAAAGTTGCAGTATAAAGTAGCTTGTATCAGCTCTGATTCTTCCTCTCTGATCAGCTTCTCTTTTAGAAAGGCCAGGAAAAATAATTCTCCCTGATTGCATTCAAAGCAGTTGATACACTAGTTCCAGCTGGTTCCAGAAAGCACTAAGAATCCTTTCGTGAAAAGATCCTATGATCTGAACCTTTCTCATTCTGAAATGTTCTTAACAAAAGAAATAAAAGACAAAGAAAGGTAATTACTTGGCCTTGAGTAGGCTACTTTGTGGCCCTTGTAACAGTGAAGCGTGATGCATGTGTACAGCTTTACTTGGGCAAGTTGGCTGAAAATACTTAAGCATTTTGCATGGGCAGATGGAATATGTGGCCGTTTTTAAAACAGGAACAAGTGTATGAATTTAATTACAAAGTGATTTGACAAGCACTTGTCCACTGGATACATGATATTCTAAAGAAACTCGGAATAATTAATTGTTTCAGAGACAATGCTAAATAGGTTTTATAGAAGTCTTTTTGTTGTCATTTCAGAGGTCTTATTACAAACTTCAGATAAAGTGTTTTGGTTTCATTCTGCTATTGTATGATGACCACCTTGTCAGCCTCCAAATATGCACACATATTTAAAAACAAAAAGGAAAAAAAAAAAAGAAAAAAGAAAAAAGGAAGCCAAAACACTATTTATTGTTCATTTTATTAACTACATGTGTTTTGTCTATATAGGGCTCACTGTTGACCAGATAAATCATCCAGACAATCTTGAGTCTCCTTGCCCTGACTGGAAATTGATGCATCTGTAAGAAATGTGACAAAGTTACAATTTGAAGTACATGTGATTAAAAAAGCCTGATACTGCCCAGTCCTACATTGGGCACTAAGACATCAAGGTGCTGCTCAAGCATTTCCTCTCAGTGAAACTGGTGGGGTTGGATTTTTTTTTCTCATTTAATTTTAAAAACAAAACTTCAAAATGTAATCTGCAGTACTCTTCTCACACTTTTGACAGTGAAAGGGAAATCTTGTTTACATTCTGCAAATATCAGGACTATGCCTCTATTACATGTCGTACTAGGACTCTCTGAGAGCTTGTGAGTTATTTTCATGCATGTATTCATTCATTTTAGTGTCTTTACCTTCTTATTCTTTCTAAATTAGCCTTTACAAAGCTGGTGGCAAAATACATTAAAAAAATAAATTAAAAATATCTGCTCCATTATACTGAAATTTGTTTCAATCCATTTTTCTAACTGTGTATAATCAGAAGAAAGAAGGAATTTAATAAACTTGTTCATTTTCTTATCCACCTTAGCGATGCAGGAGCAATTTCAGCTTCATTGTATACGTCTTGAGTACTCAGAGTAATTTTTCAAGTGAAATAAGACTTCCTTTTAACCATATATCAAAGAAAATCCAGCTTGGAGAAGAGGAGACTGAGGGGAGACCTAATTAATGTTTACAAGTATGTTAAGGGTGAATGTCATGAGGATGGAGCCAGGCTCTTCTCAGTGATGTCCAATGGTAGGACAAGGGGCAATAGGTGTAAGCTGGAACACAGGAGGTTCCGCTTAAACTTCTTTACAGTGAGGGTGACAGAGCACTGGAACAGGCTGCCCAGAGAGGTTGTGGAGTCTCCTTCTTTGGAGACATTCAAGACCCGCCTGGATGCCTTCCTGTGTAATTTCCTTTAGGTTCCTGCTCTGGCAGGGGGATTGGACTAGATGATCTTTTGAGGTCCCTTCCAATCCCTAATATTCTGTGATTCTGTGAAAATAATCTGGTTTTCCATAGTCATATCTGGGCCATGTATTAAAATATTCTTGAACTGACTTTTCTCTCAAACCTATTTATTGTCAGATCATCAGGTAACAGCAAGAACTTTTCTAAACATTCACAAGAAAATCTGAAATCATGCAAACTTCAATTACTTTGTCTCATAAGAAAAGAAAATAAAAAAGACAAGGAAAGGAAAGGAAAGGAAAGGAAAGAAAAGAAAAGAAAAGAAAAGAAGAAAAGAGAAAAGAAAAGAAAAGAAAAGAAAAAAGAAAAGAAAAGAAAAGAAAAGAAGAAAAGAGAAAAGAAAAGAAAAGAAAAGAAAAAAGAAAAGAAAAGAAAAGAAAAGAAGAAAAGAGAAAAGAAAAGAAAAGAAAAGAAAAAAGAAAAGAAAAGAAAAGAAAAGAAGAAAAGAGAAAAGAAAAGAAAAGAAAAGAAAAAAGAAAAGAAAAGAAAAGAAAAGAAGAGAAAAGAAAAGAAAGGAAAAAAAAAGAAAAAAAGAAAAGAAAAAAAAGAAAAGAAAAAAGAAAATAAAAGAAAATGCAGGCTAGGTTTATCTAAAAGTATAAAAAAGGTAATGAACCTTTACATTCAAACCTGGAACTACTTTCATGTTAAATAAAGTGCAGCTTGTAATGTTGCAAATTCTTCAACACAAAACTAATTCAGCTCCTCAGGGACATATTTCCTTCTCTGTTTTCAGCACTTTTAGTAGAGAGTTGAAAGTGCTGGGACCCTGAGAGCACTAACTGGCCTTCACTGCCCTAACCAGCCCCAGCTGGGACATATGCACACCCACAAATTATGTGAAGTCCCCTGAGAGGACAGACATAATACTGGAGGTGTGCCAAGGTGCCATGCTGATGACCCATGCAGTTTTGGGGCCAGAACTCACTTGCTCCTGCTGGCTTACAGTGTAGGCAGAACAAATGTGTGCTGGACTGCACCCGACAGTGCAAAATACTCATTGTACAAGCTTACAAGTGGAACCAACCTGATTTTTTTAATAAAAGAAATTTAACAAAGAAGCTATCTTCTAAGTGTCCCATAAGCAAAGGTTGACTTTTCAATGACAACTGCTTTCTTTATTTTACAAAAATTGTTTTCTTATAAAAAATGGTTTTTAGTCTGCCAAAAACCAACTATATACTTTCTATTTTTGTGCCTGAATACCTAGTGAAAACCAGAGATTTGAAGATATAATTTTTTTACTTTTATTTGAGATAAATCTTATTTCATTAATAAGAAGTTTTGGCAAAAGTTTTTCAATTAATTGTGGTAAATTCTGCAATTATTTTTTTTAAACAAACTAAACGGATTTTTTTTTTATATAAAAGTGTTGTTTTTTAAAGCCAGATAAGTATGCCAAAAACTATGTGCCTAGCAACTTGGATATAGAATTCCACCATGTGGCTGGTCATATGCATGACTATTAAAGGCCTATTATTTTGGAAAACATAGGGTCTTGCCCTTCACAAGCATTTAATTTGACATATTGTGTAATGCAGGACACATTTTCCCCATATTAATTTTTGTATGAACTAAACCATCTCTTCTTAGAAAGAAACAAGGTGTATTTGATTAAAAATGAAATCCAGAACAAACTTCCTGGTAATGGAGAATGTATGGAAATCGATATTGAATATTTTTTATTCTTTAATGTCAGTGCAAAGCAGCACCATTTCTTTTTCGAATGGGTATGAGTTTAATGTGACTTATAATTTTTACATGACTCCTTTGAACTCTCCCTAATTCACCATTTTGATAAAATGCTCCAGTGTCGTGTCATGGCAGTAATGACAAACAGAGAAGTAGTAGTTCCATTTTTCTATTTGTGCCCTGTTTATACAGTTGATGATCATGCTAGCTCTCTTGGCTGGAGCATTTTGTATAGGGATCTCAAGTTCTGCACATAATCCACAAAGATCCCTAAAAGTCTTGCCATCTTATCTCAGGATAGGGTCCCTATCTTGTCTGTTTGACCTGCAGGCTTTGTGTGACCTCTCTTTTTTGTTTGTAGATGGATAACTTTACATTTGGTAGTAAACATGCCAAATGGTAGCTAATCCATCATACCTTTAGTTAAGCTGTTCTAATGATTGGTTACAATTAATGTTAAAAATGCTTGTTTTACTTCCAACCTCTTTTGATCTGCCCTCAGATTCCAGCCTCTGCAGTTTATGTCAGTTGGTAATTAAAAAATAAAATTTAAAAAAATAATTCACATCTTTTTCTCTCATGAACAATTTGTAGCACATTCCAAAGACATCATTTGACATAGCCTTCATTTAAAAGAGGGAGTTTAATGAGGCATTTTTCTCATAATCTTTTTTTTTTTCTTCTTTTCTGCAGACTTTCCTGTTTTTCAGTAGCCTTTTCAAGTAGCTGATACCGGAACTAAACATTGCATTCCAGTAATTGTCTTCCCATATACAAAGGTGTCATATCACTCTAGTCCTGTATATAATTACTCACTTACACTGAGGAATTGCACTTGTTTTTCTGTCTGGACCAATACATTGCCAGTTCATGTTAAGTTTATTATCTAACATAACTCTTAAATATTTTTGAATCACTGCTTTCCAAAAGACAATCTACCAAGTGGAGGTAACCTGTAATCTTTATTCCTACATGTGGCATATTACTGTATCAAACTTTATGAAGAAGTTGAATGAAGGCTGCTCTTTGGAACTGTTATAAGACACTAATAGGATTAGGACTCTCTACATGCAACTACTTTTTGAAGATACATCAGTGAGTTTTCAACTCAATACGTGTTGATTGATTTTTTCCCTTTATTTTAAAACGTTAAATACCATGAACTACTAATTTAAAAAGTCAGTGTTTATCAATCAGATTTCATTAAAAATATCATATTTCCTGGCTAAAACCCAATTACCGTAAAATAATTCACCATTTAAATCTATTCTGTGTTCAGTTTGGGACCTGATGGTTTTAGCCTGCAAGTTAAATTACTTGTCTTACAAGTGCATTGTTCACCTGTGAACCCATTTAAGAATATCATCCTGTTGGCATCTCATTCTCTGGAATTTAATGTGTTTTCAGCATTCTGAAAGTCACTTTAACACTATGGATACCTCTTTTCCTATTTCTTCCTGAAGTCTTGAAACTTAATAATAAGATATGTTGATTTTCAGCTGTACAATTCTTGCCTTTGCTGCTGAATCCCTTTTTTGCTTGAGTCTTAAAAACCCAGTGTTCTAGTCCCTCTGTCAATTGAGATAGGCTAGGGGATCATTTATTTCATACTAATAGCATGATTCCTCTCCTATCTGCCATGCATTTGGGCTGCTTCCAGTATTTTCTCCATGCAGTGTGTTAGAGCAGAAGTGAAGACTAGAAGTTGAAGTCATCCCCTGAGCAGGCAGTAAAAATCTATAAAGTTTCTTTTTTGTCTTTTTAAGGCCAGAGACTGGTTCTTTCAAATGTCCTGGCTACAGTGGGTAAATTGTCTGCTTGTATTGCATTTAAAGATTTACATTTTGACAAGCTTTGTTAGATATTGACTTGAATGATATAAGACCTTGAAACTTATGTACACAAAATATGCTCATCCCATATTCTTCCAACAAATATATGGGCAACTCTGAACAGCCAAACAGAAGTTTAAAACTTGTAGTCAAGTACAAAGAACAGTCACATTTTATTTGCAGAATGAATGATAGATGTACAATAGTGTTAAATGTGAAGATTTGATATGACAATAAAATGAAATTTCTTGTAGTATTCATTCTCTCAAAATTAATCAGCAGTGTGAAATTTAAGTTGGCTGTCTGCAACCTGTCTGTTCTGTCGATTTTTTTAATTGCCTATTGGTTAATGTGAAGAATCAAAAGGACATACGGAGACAAAATTCAATAGTCAGGTGGGCAGCTTCCTTTCTGTGATTTAGATGACACAGTGGAGTGAGTGATGATAAGTGAGAGTGAAGTGAAATTTTAACTTTTTTTTTTAATGTTAAAATGTCTCCAAGTAGGCATGTTTCATACATACTCCTGGCTGTTTGACGTCTCTTGTGTGAAGAAAATCTGTGGTATGTCTTAAATGGTGAGAAAGTTGAGTTTAGTGTTGTCTGGCATCACTAAGACATTGCAGTGTGATTGAAATACAATAGTGAATCTGGCCCTGAGAGTGTCTATTTGCTAAGTGGTCTGAAACAGTCTTCTAAGAAAGATTTTTGTGCATCTTGAACTTAACTGACCTTACGTGCAGTTACCTACTCCAGCAATTTTACCAACAACCACAGTGCACCAACATGGACTTCCCTTTGGCACGTACAATATTTATACCTGTTTTATGCAAGTATGACTACTTTAATTGTAAGCCACCCCCATCCCACTTTTTTTTTTTTTTTAATTATTAATGTAAAAATTTAGAGAATGTGGAGTTTGGAAAGCGGTCAAAGAAAGTAGGTATGGATTTGTCACAAAGGTTGTACAAAGAAGTAATTGTGCCCCTTTCTAGACAGCAGTGAAATCTCATCAAATTGAGAAGGTGAATTCCCTGTACACATAGAGATCTTGTTACTGCACTATTTCAGCTCTTACCATTGTAGACCACCAGGAAGGGAGCTCTGACTCACTGTCCTTTGGGCCCTTTGACCTCCCTGCTGACTACAAGTGAGTCTATACTTTCTATGTGTGTGCATGAGTCTTTTTTTAAATACATGCATACTAGGAAGTAAATGGAGACTGTGATATCCTTTTAGTTTTAAGAAGCATTGAGATGGGAAAGATGAGAAACAATTATCTGGAATTAATTTCACACTGTGTTAAGCCTGATTTAAGAAAAGAAATCTGTGTTTAAAAAACACTGTTATTTCTATTTGAAAATTATTATATGGTAGTTCTTAGTTAGTCATTATATTATCACTGTATATAGCAAAAATCATTTTGAGACAGAAAGAATAAAAATGGCAGACTAGAATTTCCTCTGCCTACAAGTCACACTGTCGTGTTGTTTGCAGCATTTTTGTTTTATGCATTACTGTTCTAGAACCTTTTCCTATGTAAAATTCCACTTTAACACAGTAGGAGATTAATACTTGAATAAACCAAAATAATTCGGAAGTATCTCCAATGAGGACAGTGAAGCAATGTCATTGTTATTGAGCTGGGAATCAGGCAGAAAATGTCTTCTCCAGAAAGGTGTAATTTATTAGCCTGATCTTTTGAGTATTTATGGTACAAGTAAGATTATTCATATGGATTTGGTTTTAATCTTGCAGCCAAGTTCATCTGAATGAAATTTATTGCTTGTGTAGTAAGTGTAGTGAGGATAAAAATGTTAGAATCATAGTGAAATTAGGAAGTATTATTGAAATAATTGATTACAGACTGAATAAAAGTGAGATGCACAGTCAAAAGGAAAGGGGAGATATAAACTGAATCAGGGAGAGACTTTAAGGGTTCTATATTTTTCATATTTCTATTGTTCTTTCCTCAATACACTTAGCAATTTCGACATTAAATGACACTTTGACACACGACCAACGCTTTGTAAGTATTTGCAAAAGTTTTTCAAACCTTTGCTCAGTTCCCCCAAAAATGTGGAAGGAAATAGTAAGAATACTTTGTTTTGCTGAACACACTATCTTCTCAATTTCATCAACTTCAGAAAACTATATTAGATGCTATTTCTTTGTATGCCACGCAGCATTATGGGTAAAATTTGATTTCCCTGCACCTAGAATTTTCAGTCCATAGATTACAAGTGCTATGGTATTGACCTGATGTGCCCTTCCAAACTTCCTCAGGTGTTTACAGTAAACCTAGGTACTTATTTCAGAAGACCTTTGCTAGATACTTAACATGTTAATAGATACTATATCTAAAATAGGATGGATTGCTAACACTTATTATTCTGTTAGGATCTAGAAAGTGCAGATTATAACTCCCCGTCTGGGTGTTTCTTGATAAAGTCTGTGCCTGCAAGACTGTTTCTCATCATGGGTTAGGGTTTGAATGGGTTAAAAACATAGCAGAATGAGTAGAGATTAGTTTGGAAATAGCAGTTTTAGCTTTACACTTGTCCCTTGCTTTATTTGACTCGATAATGAAAAGTCAAATTGAGAATTCTTGAAAATCACAAGTCAAATAGGGAAGTTAAGGAAGAAACTTTTATAAATATATCCCTAATATGCTAGTGCTGACTGAAACAATTGCCAACTCACACAAGAGAACTATTTTTAGATAACTATTATTTAAGATAACAGTTACCTGTACAAGTTTAAAGCTGTAAACTGGGTAGAATAGTCCCAGTCTATAATATCACAGAAGCTAAAGATTTAAGTGTGAATAGAGTACAAGTTTGTATGATTATTGTGGCCATGTACTAGCACATTTGCACTTGCACACAAGAACATTTATATTATATGACTACCTGGAGTGCTAAATAATACGTGTGTGCTTTTGCTTACTGGTGTGGCAGTCAGTGTGTGTTTTCTACTTAATTACAAAACAGACAAGTGGTTTTCACTTATACTTTGTACTTTCTTACCAGAAACTTGCAGATGGAGGCTGTGTTTTTACTTCATTTTAAAAAGCATTCTTGAACTGTTTGGGAGTTCACCTATGAAAGAGAAGATTTTATCAGTGCAGCTGGATGTTTATGAGGGCCTTATGCTGCATTCAAATTGAAAGGTATTATATTATCATGACTCTGGAAAAGAAAAGTTCTTGTACATATAATCCAGCATGAAGGCCTCCAGCACTGTCTGACAGCAAAACCCTCTGGCATTCGAAGTACAGAGCTCTCTATTGTCTGATATCCTGGAAGCAGCCTGCTGAGGATAAAGACTCAAGTACCTTTTCATTTCATAAATATATTTTTTTTCCTTTTGCTCCTTCTTGCAGATACTTTTCTGCCTTTCAGCCTTGAAAGTCCTCTAATTAGGCATGGAATGTACAATTAAATATCAGAATATAGTCAATGACTCTTTATTCCTATGGTTTGAAATCCTCTCATGATGTTTCACATTGTTATCTTCCTTCACAATCAATTGATTTTGGTGGCAATTTTACCCAATTAAGGGCTAAAAAAATCCTGACTAAGAATCACAATATCTTGCCTTAAACACTTCTCTGCAGAAAATGTTTTAACTGAATGTCTTCTAAATTTTGGCAATACATGTATATTTGTTAAGACTCATTCTCAGTAGCATTGTGCATGCAGTATTGACTGAAAGGTGAGTGTGAATTGTGCTGTCACGAGGAATTTTTGTGAGTGGTACATATTTATTCATAAAAAATTATATTAAAAAGTAGAACGGCTAACACTGGAGGGAAGAGTAGACCCTAAAAGATACAAACAAAACAAATAATGTGTTTTTTTCTTTGCTTGTCACTATTTTTTTAGAACTAGCAGCATGGGAGTTGATGAGGCTTACAGTTACCTAAAAGTAATTCCTACATGAATTAGAGAGATACTGCAAAGGAAGCAGCCCTATCAAGAAGAAACTGCAAAGAATGGCAATTATAAATGTCCTTGACTAATGGCTAGTGGTGAAATAAATGTCTTTTTCCTTGCCTCATTCTGTGCATATTCCTTTCTTCTGGAAGAAAACTGCTTTGCATGGAAGCCAGGGGGTAGAGTGTGTTTTGCTTTTTGCAGCCGAAGGATCATTTTCATGACGTGCATCCTCAATTGGAAATCATATGAAAGTACTAGGTATTTGATGAAGGTCAGCAATATGTATAGGAGATAACCTGGCAAATCTGCTAAGACTTTGCCAGTGAAGAAGGGATCATTTAACATTCAGTTGTTGCTTGCTTTCTTTACATGCAGTCTCTGCAGATCTCTCTACAGATCAGTATTTGAATATTACACTAACAGATTTATGAGAATTCATGCTGTATGCTGCTCCAGACAGCTTGCAGAAGATCTGTGTTGCATTTATAGTAAAACCTCTACTAACATTTGTGACCAGACTTTTAAAGTATAGTAGGATTTTTAAAAGTTCTTTCTTGATTTAGATAGTTAGCTTCCCTTGAAATACATAAAAGCTGTCACCAAGAAGGATTTTCAAATGCTGATATCTATTGTGATCCTCAGATTCCGAAACCTATCTGAAAATCTGTTACTTAATTCCTCAGGAATATTACATGCAACTGTCACTAACGTTGTTACTTTATATGTTCACAACCTGTATCAATAATATGGTAGGTTATCATTTGCCTTAGGCAACATGACTCCTTATATGTAATTTATTATATAACTGAAAAATGGTGCTATATTTATTTTCTACATACATAGAGAAATTGAGGACTCCATTAGCCAACAGATGTATATAGCTGGACCTGGAATATAACAAATTTATTGTATTATTATTATAGGTTTAGAGTTGTTTTCCCTTAGGTGGAAAAATATAAGAAGTAAATTTTGTCAATCCTTTCTTCTTCTAAAGCAAATAGGCATGAAAATGCATGAAGAGGAGCAAAGAGTGTAGTGAAACGTCTGACGGCAGGAGGATTGCATCATAGCTGTATAAATGTATATGTGTGAGCAACTGCGAAATCCAAAGGGTCAGCAGTGTTTGAGATGTGATAAGTAGATGATGGAAATATATCAAAGGAGTAGACACAGAGCAGAGGACAGTGAAAAGGAAAAAAAAGAATACTAGAAAAGAAACCTTCAAAATACTGAAAAAACCTGGAAAGTAGTGCATGCATGTTTTACGTTCACTATGTTGTGCATCTCTTTAATGGATGGTATTTAATGGACAGATGGGGTTGTTGACCAAGGCCAAAATACTTAAGATTTTCTTTCTGGTAAAAAAAGTGCTTCCTCTTTAGGCTTGGTTTTTATTCCAGTTATAATGAGGCTGCCTTCCAGTGATGCCAAGAAGTGCCTGATTTGCATGTGTAAATACAATATTAATATGAGTGAACTCTGTTAGATTTATTAATCTATTGTTGCCTATATAGAAAGTATTACCTTTGTTCTCCTTCTAGGCTTTTGCATTATATCCTTAGATGACAAGTACACATGCTATTTTTTTTTTCAACTGTGATTGTGTGATTTTGTATTATTTTAAATCAAGTATTAAAAATAATTCTATTTTAGGAGAATCTATAAACTTCCATGGTTTTCCTTTTTTTTTTTTTTTTCCTCCTGGGCTTAAACAAAACCAATGCAATTGTTTGGGTTCACTGAATGCTCAGTATTTTGAGACTCTGTCTCAAAATAGCTATTCAGATTGGAATCCTGTAGAATTTTATAATTGCCCTGGACCTCTGAGTCCTCTGCAGAAATATTTTTAATGATCATTCAACCATAAAACTCATAACTTTTATTTGAGGTCCCTCATCAACAAATTGATTCTATATTTCCATATGATTAAGGAAAATATCCTTCTAGTTAGGGATTTGCTTTAGAAGAGGAAGCAATAGGGAAACAAAGAGTGATTCCTATTTGTAAGGGTGAAACATCTTAAACTAACAGTGCAATAAGAGTATTAAAAGTGAGCATTTGATTAATTTCCAGTGTACTCCTCATACTCATGATCACAGCTTCCATCTTAGCAAGTGAGGGATAAAACAATTTCTTTCCTTGCAAGAAATTCCCTCTTAGCACAGGATTAAATGCTTATACAAAGAGGCAGGACAAAATTCATTAACTTGGCAACCACATAGTTTTACCAAACTCTACTGATCCTGAAGCTGGAATACAAGTATGCGTAACTTAGAAATAAATTTCACATTTTAGCATTAGTGGCAGGTGAGCTGCATTGGTAATTCCATCCTTTGCAGCCTGTCTAAAATAACTATATGCAGCTATTCATGCATGTAATTCAGCTACCTGATTCATTAACATTTAAACAGTCTGTTAGGCAATGACCATAAATTAGATGCCTTGCAGTTCCTTGGCAAAAGTGTGTTTAACAGCCATTTATACACTAAAACCTTGTCAAGGAAAAAATACTCACATGCTATGCAGTTACAAACACGTATGTTTTATGTTACTCCAGTGTCTGTCCTTTTGAGGATAACATCTAGTATCACTGGGGCCTACCACATAGAAATACTGTGATTACATGGAAGGAGGGCAAACACAACTACACTTAATCACAGGTAAATGGTAGTGGGGCTACCTGTGTCTGAAAATGGCCAATGATGTAGGATCTAATTCTGAATGCTTTTAGAGCAACAGAAAGATTCTACAGAAAATTAACTCTATCCTAACAAAACCAGGACACTACTATTGCATAGTACTTTGCACTTTGAACTTGTCTTGGTTAGGACCATTCACAATACCTTCATCTTCCCCAGTAAGTATGTTCACTCCTGGCAATGAATGCTAGCACCAGGCTGAAGGGTGTGCAGCTGGGCTTGTATATATTGCAAAACCCTGCATATATGCTGCATACCCTGGGTATTTGTCCTATGGCAAGAAAGCATGTGAAGGAGTTTAAGGACACAAAAATTTGATGAGGTAGTGAGTGAAATATGGCAGAGGGAGTCAGACCTGGTATCAGTGTAGTGTGCTGTAAAAGACTTTCAGATCAGTTACACTGAAAACCGTACTGCGGTGCCTTTTGAGGAAGAACTACTGAGTTTGCTTCCAAAGAACCCAGGATTAATCCAGTCATGGGTGATGAGGGGAAGGGATCAGGTCCTTGGACCTCAAGCTAATTCGAATTTTGACTCAAGGAAAGGGTAATGTGAAGATTTTCACATTTTTATGCCTATTAGGCTTTAATATACGTATCACTTGATACAGTAAGTAGAGAAACAACACTAGTTTAAAGGTAAAAATTGAGTAGAATAATTTCAGGGAAATAAAAAATTCTGTCATTCCTATGTTATACATATGGTTTTTTGGGCTTTTTGGTTTTTGTTTTTTTTTTGACTTGCAAGCGACAGCAGAAGTGCTTTGTACTTATACCATCAGGTGCTACTACAGTTACAGTTCTGGATACTGTTTCCATGTGTTTCAGGAGACTAATTATGGTAACTGAAATGCTAACTGTTTTGTTACCAGTCAGTCAGTGGTATATACCTTGCTTGGTCAATTGCTATATTGTTATCCCAGAACAGGTTTTTGGGTTCCCCACCACCGACCCCCCCTCC
>NW_010319852.1:0-23230 GCF_000700745.2 Antrostomus carolinensis
GTGCAGAACCCGACATGTGGCCTTGTTGAACGTCATGGAATTGGTCCTGGGCCAAATGAATTTAGATGGTCTGTTACTTAATATGTGTCAGACCTGCTGGCTTGTGACAACCTAGGTGGCAATGTGTGTAGACGTTCTGTTTGCGTGATGTCCACGTACAAATTTTGCAGCTGACTGATCGCTCGGTCAACTTTCCCTCTTGATTCAACTGATGTTTTTTCCTAATCGATTTGTACTGTATTTTACTTCAGAATCTGCTTGATGATGTGGAAGAATTTCATGAGCGTGCTCAAGAAGCTATGATGGATGAGATCCCAGACTCTTCCAAGCTGCAGGAGCTGATAGACATGGGCTCTGGCCTTTACGTAGAACTTCCTGAACTGCCAAGGCTGAAGCAAGAACTGCAGCAGGCACGGTGGCTGGATGAGGTGAGGTCCACCCTCTTGGATCCCCAGAGAGTCACCCTAGATGTGATGAAGAAGCTGATTGACTCGGGTGTGGGCTTGGCACCACACCATGCTGTAGAGAAAGCCATGGCTGAGCTGCAGGAGCTGCTTACAGTCTCGGAGAGGTGGGAGGAGAAGGCCAAGGTGTGCCTGCAGGCCAGGTGAGTGTTCCTTTGCAAACTGTTCTTCCAGATCACACATTTCATGGGTTCTAAGACTTGATTGAGGAGTGTGATGAAAAGTAGGGGCTTTGAAGCTGTAGTGGTTTGGGGTTTGGTTTGGTTTTGTTTTATTTTACCTCCCAGCATTTTGATTGCTCAAGAGTTGGATTTGAGGTTCTTGATGAGTTGATTCCCTGTCACGTTGCACAGTGGCAGGAAGCTGTGAATTGCTTCTGTCTTTACCATTCATTCCCCACAACAAAAACCACTGTGTGTGCTACACAACAGCTTCCTCAGTGTTAAGGAGTTCTGATGCTGTGCTCTTTTGAACTAGATCATGCAAAGTCCCATCAGCTTTCTCACCTCTCCTGTTACTCAGTAGCCACCCTCCAAGAATAGAGCATGGTATCCTGCA
Source organism: Antrostomus carolinensis (assembly GCF_000700745.2). Lineage (NCBI taxonomy): Eukaryota > Metazoa > Chordata > Aves > Caprimulgiformes > Caprimulgidae > Antrostomus > Antrostomus carolinensis. The sequence continues at coordinate 1,023 of NW_010319852.1, forward strand.
CTGCAGCGTAGTGATGAAGTTGCATCACCAGCCTGTCAAATTTATGACTTTAGTTGATTGGCATTTTGAGAGAAGGCTGGAATTGGGTTTTTCTTACTCTAGACCTCGTCAAAGTATGATGGCTCTGGAGGGCATCGTGAATGAAGCCAAGAACATCCCTGCTTACCTGCCCAATGTGCTGGCACTGAAAGAAGCTCTGCAGCGGGCTAGAGACTGGACAGCCAAAGTGGAGGCCATTCAGGTAGGGGTTACAGCAGGGACTGCAATCTTCTGCTTGCATCCTTTTATTTAAACATGTTCTTGATTCCTAGCCCCCCCTACCTACAAAGGTGGCCTGAAGGGAAACCACACTGTAGCTGTTAAATATGCTTAGCGTAGCTCATGCGCTTGAATTCCTTTTTCTTTTTGTGCTGCTCTTTCCCCATTGGCTATCCAGTTCCATTTCCCTTCCTTTTGTGTGTTTGGTGGGGGATGCAAGAGCTGACAAATTAATTAGGATCCAAATGTAACTCTCAAAGGGCCTTACTCAATATTGAACCTGTTCTGCATACTGTCACTGGAAATACTGAGCTGCAGCAGTAGATGTTCTGCTCACAGGTCTTGGTGCAGGCTATGGAAATGGGGTGGGGTTTTTTTGTTTGTTTGTTTTTTCTCCCCCAAATCGTGTAAGATTTCATGTCACTGATGGCTGAAATTTTGTATCCAAAATAGATGAAGTTATGACATTTTTAGTTCAGTAGTCCCCCCCTTCTATTGCTCCACCCACATAACTTGATCCAAAAGGGGATTGGACTAGATGATCTTTCAGGGTCCTTTCCAATCCCTCATATTTTGTGATTCTGTGTGAAAAGGGACGTGTTTTCTGTGATATTTCTAGACAATGACCTCTGGACTGCAAATGCCATTCTTGTACCAGATCTTTGTTGGGAACTGAAGTGAGAATCCCAATTGATTTCACATCAGCCCCTGTACAACTCAGATATTGTAGCCTGCTTGTTAAGCAGACAGCATTTATGACAATCATCTAGAAATGAAATGTTGTCTTACTCCATAAGCCAGCTGACCATGTCAGAATGGCTGTTAAAATAAAACCTGTATCAGAGGGTTTTAAAAATATCAGTCAGATTGAAACCCTGCCCTCCTTTCCTCTGGAATTTTTGTTTTAGTGACAAAATAGTGTGTGACTTGAAATTAAGCTGGCCACTGATATAACGGTTGGAATCATTAGCTTAAAAAAAATGTACTTTTACCCCAGAATGGGAGCAGCTATGCCTACCTGGAGCAACTGGAGAGCTTGTCTGCCAAAGGCCGCCCGATTCCAGTGCGTCTCGATGCCCTGCCGCAGCTGGAGTCACAGGTAGCTGCAGCGCGCGCCTGGAGAGAGCGCACGGGAAGGACCTTCCTGAAGAAGAACTCGAGCTACAGCCTGTTACAGGTGAGCAACAGACACTTGTGAGTCGGCCTTCAGAACCTGATCTCGATGGCTCTCCGTGCTCTGGAGGGAACAGCTGGTTCAGTGACAGTAGGTGACAGCTTCTTTCAAGAACAGAATATATAAATATTTCAGAATGTAATAAAAAACTTGAGCTGTTTTCAGGCGAGAAGAGCGAAAAAGGCACAAAGTCTCTGTTTGGCTCGTCCTGTTTTATGTATAGAGAGCCCCAACTGTTACTTTTGAAGAAACAGATTAAAACTCTCCTTTTTGGGAGGGGAAGAAAAGGATTTCTCTTTTTGTGTAATTGTAGAAATGTAGGCCTGAAGTGGACACAGAAACTGTCTTTAATTGATTAATATTTTAACTTGTTCTACTGCTTAAATTCTAAGCAAATAGCTTAGATATTTTTTATAAGCTGTTTAACTATAAGAAAAATTAAGTCAGCTACTGTTTATTTCACTTCAATGAATGTAGTTACTCTCTGTGTTCTAATAAAAATCATTCATGTGTTTGAAGATTTATCATATCTGCTTGATGGGCTTCCCTTTTCTGGGGAAAACAGTCCCAGTTCTTTCAGAGCTTTATTGTAGGCTGTATTTTTCACACTTACCTTGTTGCTGTTTTCTGCAGTTTGTCTTCACTTTCAGTGTGATGTCCAAAACCAGACAGAATCCTCTCACTGTGACTTCCCTAGTGCCACATGAAGTGCAGTAATTACATCTTGTGTCTCAAAGGGGATACTGCTGTTTAATGTTTCCCAGTGGGATCTGCTCCCATTGTCACATCACCACACTGGTTTCTCTTCTGTTTATGATGCATTCTAGTCCAAATTTTTTCCTCCAAATTCTTCTGCCTAACTAGTTACTTAGTATGTTCTGGTTTTGTGTTTGACTGTTTTCCTAAATGTATCAATTTGAACTTCCCTATATTGAATTAAATTTGCTAGATTTTATATCTTAAGTATGCCTTCCAACTAATCAAGATTACTAAAAATTTAATTCTTGTCCTTAAAAATGCTTTGCAACCTCTCGGGTTCGATATTAAAAGGCTTATAGCTTATTTTTCAGTTTTGTTTCAGCCACCAAATTGCTGATGTAAATATGAAATCATGGCAGATCTTTAAGACTTGCAATTGATGAAGGTGCTTGAAGTGAATGTTAAATTACTGATACCTAACTGCATACAGTATTTCACTTAGCTATATATATATGATAGCTTAATTGGAATAGATTTTGTCATTTAATCATGAAAACATGATGTGGCAGGCTTTTAAGTTGACCTGCCACATCACTGTGGTGCTGATGCCATTCAAATTCCATATGCATTAAATACTTGTTTCCTTTTCTGTTTATTTCTCCTCTTCCTAGCATTAATTGAGAGATAGCAAAGGTGTTTGAGTATTTTTTGCTCTCTGGTGACTCTGTTGTAATTCCTTTATTAGATATTCTCATATATATCCCTGAAATCATAACATTATAGATGAGGACTTTGTTCTTGGTATCCTTGGCTCTGACAGTGTAAGTTTTCTTGGTGGTTGCAGGTTCTGAGCCCTCGGACTGATATTGGTGTTTATGGGAGCAGTAAGAATAGGCGGAAGAGGGCAAAGGAGTTGATGGAGAAGGAAAAGGAGAAAGATCTTGACTTGGAATCCTTAAGTGAACTGGAGGATGGGCTGGAGGAGGCCAGGGACACTGCAGCTGTGGTAAGGAGCAATGAAAGGTAGTGTCTCCTGATACATGGGTTTAATTTGTCTCTAGTCTGTGTGGAAATCTGACAGAAGAACTGATAAATGGATCTCACTGAAACAAGTACCTCATAGTATGTTTGACACAAGAATATAGTTCAGCTTTAACTGGAATGGAAGGGAAGGGAAGCACAGGTCAGACTGTGAGTGCTGATATTTAATACGTACTGAGCTATGTGCAAGACTTAAGTGCTCTTGGGTTAATATCTGTGGCAGCTTGCTCATATTATTAACAATTATTGAAATCCCATCAAAATAAAGTGGAATGAGCCACAGCTCTACCTGAAACAGTACCAAGACACATTGGGTGAAGTTGATTTTGAGGGCAGCCTGGAAGTGCTTGGTCTTAGAAACTGGGCTGGGGGGAATGTTATAATTGATTCCTCCTTGTTGGGGGGGTGATATTGATGCAGCTTATCAGAAGAATTTGCTGTCATCTGGCTGCCCTTTCTCTGGGAACAAAAAAAATATATGCAGGCTCATTAATGTGACTTACACACAGCCTGTTTCACCTTAGTGTGCTTTGTTATAGTTGCTTGAATGGAGACACTGGAGAAATGCAAGTTGCTTCAGGAAGATACGTGGTCACTCAGATGCTCCTGGTGCTGAGTGAACATTGAAACAATGCTCAGCTGCATTGTCCCAGCAGACAGATGGATGGAACTGATTCTGTCGTCTTTCCTGGAGTCAAAACCTGTTCTTCTGGTGGCCTTATGACAGATTTAATTAGGAACTTAAGAAACTTTGTAGATATGGAGAAGGTGATCTAAAGTTTACATAGAATCTCTGCCAGAAGGACTCGGGGGAGTAATGAGTAATTGAGGAGCAGGTATTTTAGCTAAATGTATAATTAGATCACACAATTTCTAAATTTTGGGCTAGTTTAGCTAGGAAGATCTCTTGATACATGTTGGGTTTGTGGTTTGTTTTTTTTTTTCTTATGTTGGTAATAAAAATGTAACCTCTCTTAACTGTGAAGGTCATGAACTGGTTTTGTTTTTGTTTGCTGGGTAGGTGGCTATATTCAAGGAGCGGGAACAGAAGGAGATTGAAGCCATGCATGCTCTCAGGGCAGCTAACCTGGCCAAGATGACCATGGTGGATCGAATCGAAGAAGTCAAATTCTGTATCTGCCGCAAAACAGCTAGTGGGTTCATGCTACAGTGCGAGCTGTGCAAAGACTGGTTTCATAGTGGCTGCGTGCCACTGCCCAAAACAAGTTCTCAGAAGAAGGGCTCGAGTTGGCAGGCCAAAGAAGTGAAGTTTCTGTGTCCGCTTTGCATGCGTTCTCGAAGGCCGCGGCTTGAGACGATCCTGTCTCTGCTGGTGTCCCTGCAGAAGCTGCCTGTACGGCTGCCGGAAGGGGAGGCCTTGCAGTGCTTGACTGAACGTGCCATGAGTTGGCAGGACAGAGCACGGCAGGCTTTGGCCACTGATGAGTTGTCCTCTGCTTTGGCTAAGCTTTCTGTGCTCAGCCAGCGAATGGTGGAGCAGGCAGCCCGGGAGAAAACAGAGAAAATCATCAGTGCAGAGCTACAGAAAGCAGCAGCTAACCCAGACCTGCAGGTAGGGGTGTGAATATCTTCCTCTTGACCATGCTTGTCCTTTGTCAGTGTGTTAAAAATGCCTTATCTTTCTTGGAGAAGCTTGGGGGAGAGGGGAAAGCAGTTAAAAGCTGAGAATTAGCCCTATCAAAATGACTTGGTTGAGTGCTCCTCACTCGGGGGCTGTGGCTGGCTTCAGTCACATGCTGCTCCAGGAACAAGTCTGTTGCCTTTTACTCCATGTCAACAGCAACTGCTGAAGGTGCTTGAAAGAAACATCAGTTCAGATAGAACAGCTGGCTAAGGGCCTGAAAATGTGTAAAGCACTGTCCAAATTCTATTTCCCTCTTGGTAGAACCAAAGATCTCAGTATTTCTGATTTCTCCTGGATTGTCATTCTTAGGTATTTGGTGTCTTGTTAGAAAATTTCTGTGAAGAACTCTAGGCACGAAGGTACTGACAGCTGACCTCTTCATCTTGAGATTGAGATCAGATGGCTGTGGTGAAGAAGTTTGTGCAACCACAGGCTGTAATTTGGTAGCAGGGAGCAGCAGTATCTAGATCTTTGTCATCACTGTTATTCAAAAACATAGAAATAAAATCTAGTAGAACCTTTTTCTTGGGTATTTCCCTATCTTTCATAACATCTTGCTGTAACTAGGATTTTCTGTGACTGGCCAGGCAGTTATCCTCAGGCCAAAGAAACAGTTTCCTTCGTCAGTAACTCTTTAGCATTTTATAGAATTCTAATTTTTTTTTCCTGGAAATTTTATTGTTTCATTCCCATATTCCATTTTCCTTTTAGGGACACTTGACTAATTTCCAGCAATCAGCCTTTAACAGAGTAATAGGGAGTGTGTCCTCATCCCCACGGCAAACTTTGGATTATGATGATGAAGAGACAGACTCTGATGAAGACATCAGGGAGACATATGGCTATGACATAAAAGTGAGTAATCCAGTGTGGCTTGTCTGCATGGAATTAATCTAGAACACCTGTTTTTTATTAATTTAATTTATTTCAAAATTATTTTTTTTAATATCTTAAGCTATCTATATACATTCTGCTCTGGCTCCTGTTGGAGAAGAAGTACTTCTTGATTTTATCAATATTTCTCAGTCCTGGACTATTGGGAAGTTTTGTAATGTTTTTACTCATTTTTCAAACGACCTGTTTGAGTTTCAAAAGGTGCTTTTTAGGGCTAAGGAAAAAGATAAACTTCTCAAGGGCTTTGTATTTATAATACCACGGAGAATGAACGTTGTCTTTATGCCCTGTTCAGAGATATCCTGAATCATAAATACGAGTAAGTGTCTATATGGAGAGCTCAACAGTTCTTGCTACAGCAAAAAAAATTGGTCTTTGAAAGCTGCCCTGTAAGAAGTTTCCTGATGCCAGAGCTTTTTTACGTTTTCATACCTTTCACTCATTCAGCCCTGATAAAAATGAGGTAATCTGTTCAATTCTGGATGTGTGAAAATATTCAGGCCGAGATGTCTGGATCATGTTGTGAAATTAGTGTCTGGATTCCATTCAGAAATTGTAACTGCAGTTAAATTTTCAAAATATTTTAACTAGAGAAGAACTATCAAGAGAAAAGGCAGTTGTAGAGGTAGCCAAGTGTTTTCAGTGGGATGTATTTCACTTCAGAACTTCTGAGCTGTCCTTTTGATATACGTAGAGAGAAAAGCAATGCCACTCTCTGTTCTTGTGCAGTGTTTTCTTTTTAGTGATAGTGTCATATCTACCTTAAAAGATGCTAACATAAAAGACAGTGTGGTCATGTAAATTCTTCTAAGGCAGATTTTCTGGTTTATAAAAGAACAGCAAATTTTCCAGGTATGATTTGCCTCAGTCTCTTGTTTTTAGCATTTTGTTTCTAAGCAGCTTTATGCAAATAGACACTTTTGTCTTACAGTCTCATGTGAAATGTCAACAAGAGGACATTGCACTTGGATGTTACAGCTTTTAATTATATTCATTTATATTAAAAAAAAAAAATCCAAACTTTTCTTTGCATCAGGAGTCGTAATAAGGCATTTCTGAAAGATGTAGCATTTTCTGAGGCTGTGATAAAGCATATGTCAAGAAAGATGGCACATGCTTGTCAGGATCTGGGGGTTTAGCAGGGGTGTAATTTAATTTCTTTAAAGATTCTGTTGTTATGATTTCAAAATCTGTTATTTAACCTGTTTGATTTGAATGTCCATCACTACATGTAACTGTAAAAACCTAAAAGTAAAAATCTGTCGAAGCAAAGCTGAGAAGAGACCAGAAATGGTTTTTGTTAGGTCAACTAACATGGTTGGAATAGAAGACAAATTTTCAGGCAACCCAATTCTTCAGGTCAAAATTAGGAGCAGCAAAGTTCAAAAGAAATAGCAAAGTTGCTCAGAGTTTAAGAATTTTTATATAGTTGGCTTTCAAGGGTTGGGGTGGGGTTTTTTTCAGTTTATGGTCTATAAACACTTTCCAGTGGAAGGATGTGTTTATAAAAAAAAAAAAAGTATACAGATCATGATGCATCATGTGTGAATTTGCTCTTTAACTTCTTGGAGACCCTGGAGAAGTAACCCTTGGATCCCCAAGGGTCCACAGATGGTATTTTGAAAACCACAATCTCTGACAACTCCAGTACAACAGTGGTTTCAAAAACAGAAGTGCAAAGGCCTGTTTGATTATATTGTGCTTCTTCTAATTAAAACATAATTCTTGACAGCAAATCCTTAATTCTGACTCCACTAGCTAGACTTTTAAAATTCTTCCAAGCAGACTGATTCACTGGTCAAATTTACTGTAAATGGTGGGGCTGGAAGGAACCTCAGGAGATCATCCAGTCCAACCCCCCTGCCAAAGCAGGTTCACCTAGAGCAGATCACACAGGAAAGTGTCCAGGTGGGTTTGAACATCTCCAGAGATGGAGACTCCACACCCTCTCTGGGCAGCCTGTCCCAGGGCTCTGGCACCCTCACAGCAAAGAAGTTTTTCCTTCAGTTTGTCTGGAACTTCTGGTGTTCCAGTTTGTGCCCATTGCCCCTTGTCCTGTCACTGGGCACCACCGAGAAGAGCCCGGCCCCATCCATTTGGCCCCCACATTTCAGGTATTGATAGACATTGATCAGATCCCCTCTCAGGCTGCTCTTCTCCAGGCTGAACAGTCCCAGCTCTCTCAGCCTTTTCTCATATGGGAGATGCTTCAGACCCTTAATCATCTTTGTGTAACCTCTGCTGGACTCTCTCCAGAAGATCCCTGTCCCTCTGGAACTGGGGAGCCCAGAACTGGCCGTTATGTTGAATTCTGAAGACCACACTTGAGGGACTGCTGAGTGAGACAACTTGTCAAGTGTTTCTCATGCACTGACTATAAATCTGTTGACCTATCTCAGTAGTTGCTGTGTTCATCCACTGTTTAAGTAGGGTTGTAGCTTTTGCACATGGTCTTGGTGTCTCTGGTGGAGTGCTTCAAAGTAGGTTTTTAGGAAGAGCAGACTAGTCAGTCTGAGCAGAGTTTACTTTCCAAGTAGGTATTTTCTGTATCCAGATGTTGCATGTTTTCTGTGGGTCTTTTTCAGGACAACGCCAGTGTAAAATCTTCTAGCAGCTTGGAGCCCAATTTGTTTTGTGATGAGGAAATCCCCATTAAATCAGAGGAGGTGGTGACGCACATGTGGACCGCTCCCTCCTTCTGTGCCGAACACGCATATTCCTCTGCTTCGAAAAGCTGCTCTCAAGGTATTTGCTTTTATATCCGTTGAGAGAAAATTGAACAGAGAGCTGGGATGAGCAGAGCTGGGATGAGCAGGCAGTGAGGAGGGGAACTGCTCTTTAGCTGTGCTCACTGGAGAGGATATGTTGTCTGTAAGAAGGTACAACAGAGTTACGTTGCCCTTCACTTCCTGGTACCTGACACATAAACCTGTGTCAATGTTTTTTTTTTTTGCTTGGCATCATCTCCCTCTTTTGATGGTTGTTGTAAAAAAAAGTATGTAATTTCTTTTGGTTTTGTTCTCTTCCTTTTATCATGACTTGCCTCCTGTTGGAAAGGTTCTAGCACTCCAAGGAAGCAGCCTCGGAAGAGTCCGCTGGTACCTCGCAGTTTGGAGCCCCCTGTGTTGGAGCTTTCACCCGGAGCGAAAGCGCAGCTGGAAGATCTGATGATGGTAGGAGATCTGCTAGAGGTGTCGCTGGATGAGACTCAACACATCTGGCGGATTTTACAGGCTACTCATCCACCTTCTGAGGACAGGTTCCTTCACGTCATGGAGGTATGGAGCTTTCCATACCATTCTGGTATGGAAAAAAAACCTACCACATTATTTTGCTGAGGTTTTTTTTAAATACTGAGTTATTGAATGTTTAGTCACTTGACGTGTTTAGGTTTCAACCAGGGAGTAGTAGATTCCAGAAAATAACAAAAATTTGGTTCTGGATCACTCATGCTGTAGCACTGTCCTCCACAATTCCCCATATTTAGAACAGTTTCTCAGGCAGTTCCATATGCAAAGCTTATTTTAGAAAATAGAAGGTTAAGGGAGGAAACACTGTTCTTGATTATACTTGGAATCAGAACTGATCTGCAAAAGAGTTCCAAGAAACATTTAGGAAGATGGAAAGTCTACACTTAGCTTGTATAATGTGATGCTTGTATGTCGCTGAACTTGTGTTGTTAATGGGGAAAGATTTTTTTAATAAAACATGATATGGTAATGCAGGTAATAAGATTCCTATTCATCCTCAGAGTAACATAGACATTTTTATTAATGACCTTGTAGACCAATTTTACTAATACCCTGTGAAGATGTGCTGATGACAATGAATGAGACAGGTTTATCTGCTGATTCTGAGGTCTAGTCCAAATCACTCAGCCTTAGTCATGCAGTGGGTAAGGGGTGTGTGCTGGAAGAAGGTAAACTCTTGTGTTGAAGAGCTGCACTGGAACCCATCCTTTATCCCCTGTCAACTGAAATTGAGGGGTCAGTTTGGCCGTGTGCAGTTATGGAGTATCTGATTGCTTTTTGGGTTACTGAACTGCACAGGAAATAAATTGAAGGTGGTTGTTTCTTGACTTTTTGGTAGCGTGCAGTAAGCTGGAAGGTTACATGCTGTGAACAGTGAGGTTAGATGAGCGTATCAATCAGTTGTCTCATTTTCTGAGTGCTATCCATATACAATAGGTAAGTCAAAGTGTTGCCAAACTGCCATCGGTTAGGACTGGTGTAAAGCAAACCCTGCCTCCGAAGAAGTACTGCTGTACCGTGTCTTGACCCAAGTACTTCACTTCATAAACTTAATGTTCTTTTAATGTAATGGTTTTGGCATGGAATTGATTGAAGAACAGTTTGAATGCCAGGAAATAGCAATTTATAAATAGTGTGCCAGATTGTTATATTAATAGTTAAGCACAGCTTTTTTTTGGGGGGGGCAGGGTGAGGGGTAAGAGGGTTTGTGTGTGTTACAACATTTTCTGGTTAACCCTTATGAATACTTGTTTGACCAGAACGACTAATTGTGAATTGAATACCTTTCTGTGTCTACATGCAAAACAGGTAGACTTTTGTAACATAATCTTCAGAGGATTTGGTTTTGGGTGGAGTAGCTATATTAAGTAATGTGCTGTAAACAGTCTTTTACTGCCTTATAGTATGTCCTTAATCTATTAATAATTATTAAGGTTAAAATATATAGCTGGATTAACTGAAACTGAGTCAGTCCTGTTTGTACAAAGGAGTTATACTTGTGAATCTTCCAGATATAAATAGGACTTGTCACTGTGGATGCTACCTGCAGTGACAGAGTCTGGCAGTTCTAAGCCTCAGTTCTGATGTGAATCTGCTATTCAAGATTTGTTAATGACGCCAGGATGTTTACAAATGTGTGCCAGTTTGGAAGCTATTCAAAGAATGGATCTGTTCCTTTCTTCTCTTGCTTGAGTTGATGATACTTTTTAAGAATTCACCAATTGCCTCTTTCTTAATCTCCAGAATAGCAATTGCTTTCTCTCAAAAGTAATTACAAGCAAGACTGACCTAGGATGAAAAATAAGCAAGAGCATCTAACAAATGATTAATCTTCTCAACTTCTATTAAAAAGCAATGTGAGAAGGGAGTTGTAATTATTGCTTACCCTTACTGATGATTTACTTTTTCCACTGGACATTTTTGGTTGATTGATACCAAATAATTGATTGGTACCACAATTGATACCACTGACTATTTTTTCTAGTATAGAGAAAATCAAGTTGAACCACTTTTTGTTCAGAATTTGTAGCAGTATGTTGTCAAATAGGTTTCATACCATGTCAGGGTAATGGTGGAGGTAAGTACATCTCAAAAACCAAGTTTGTAGTATATGGAAATTTGCATTAAAAAAATAAAAATAAAAATAAAAATTCATCTTTTCACCCTTTCTATGAAGGATGACAGCATGGATGAGAAACCCCTGAAAATGAGAGGGAGAGACTCTTCTGAGAGGAAACGGAAACGAAAGCTGGAGAGAGCAGAGCAGTTCTTTGGAGATATGAAGCAAAAATCTAAAGAGCTGAAAAAACTGGAAAAACCCAAGAAGAAGAAGCTAAAACTCACCATGGATAAGACAAAGGAGCTAAACAAGCTGGCAAAAAAACTGGCTAAGGAAGAGGAGCGGAAGAAGAAGCGAGAAAAAGCAGTTGTTACAAAGGTGGAACTAGCAAAGGAGAGCACAGAGAAAAAAAGAGAGAAGAAGGTTCTAGATATTCCTTCCAAGTATGACTGGTCAGGAGCAGAAGAGTCGGATGATGAGAATGCTGTGTGTGCTGCACAGAACTGTCAGAGGCCCTGCAAGGACAAAGTGAGTTTACACTTAGTTCTGTCATAGGCAATTCCATGTGAAGTCAACCTCGGAGCTTTTGGGGTTAATTATTGAATTATAATGAAGTTGAACAGCATGAGCAACCCAAGTGGTGTGATTGGAAGTGAGAGAGGATTGAGTAGTACTTGGGTAGGAACACAGATGTAGTAGATGAAAGTATAGAACTTCCTTAGGTTCTCTTAGTTACTTTAAAACAGGAGAATATGGAAAATTAGGTTAAAGTAACTAAACTAAGTTTAGTTACTTTAAAACAGGAGAATATGGAAAATTAGGGTCTGGGAAAAGGTACTCTGGTTTGGTTGGGAAGTTTAATCTCTTCAAGCTGTATAAGGTTTTGCTGGTGATGCGCAATGTGCGTTGTCACGTTCAAGGGATTAATTCTTTGACTCAGCTTGGGATGTTCCCGACCTCGGTGTGTTTCTGAGCAGAAGTGGGATGTGCCATGCTGCTAAATGAAGTCAGTTTTCTGTATTTCTTGCATACAGTCTGTGGACAGTCATGCTGCAGGCTGAGGGATCTACAGACTGCAGTGCTTCACTAACTCTTGCTGGAGATAAATAATCAGCAATGTTTAGACCTGACTGAATTACTACAAAAAGGAACTTGATCTGCCTCTCTCTTATGATACTGCCTGTCCTGACTCTCGGCTTTTAACACCCATTGATGACCAAAAAAGTATTTATTTTAAATGGGATTTTTTTCTGCTTTTTAGAAAGAAGAAAAAACCTCTCCCAGTAATAACTGGGATTGACACTATACTGCACTGGTTTGCACGAGAGAGAGTAGGAACAAATACAAATACCAAAAACTCTTTTGTTGTTTTGCAAAATGGAGTTTAAGGTTCATTTAAACACTTAAAAAGTCCAGTTAAAAGACCAATTTTAAAGTCTTACACTTAGACCAAGGTTAGAAGTTACACTCAGTCACTCAAAAGATGATACAGTCTTTGTGCCACCGTCCTCTTTATTTCACAGATGATAATTAGCTTATATTAGCACATTTTTACAGAAATGGAAATTGCAAGAGGGAGGAGAGCGAAAGCTCCATATTATAAAGAATCACAGAAGGTTGTACTAAACTTGTTAAACTTCCATAAATTAAACTGAGTAAAATTCCTAGTGGTGTAATCAAAGCTTTTAATGGAATGAGTGTCTTTCCATAAGGTTGGGTGTGTTTTTGTACAGGTGAAGGCCATACAGGTGAAAAATGGCAGATTCAGGAGTGTGATGACTGAAGCTGCAACTGTTGGTGTCCGTTACTAGTCACGTTAAAAAAAACTATTCAGGAAAAGTTTTCCTACAAAGTAAAGTAAAATCTTGAGCTGATAATGTTCCTTCATTTTAGATTGGTTGCCAGTACTGTTATTTTTCTAATATATTTTCATTTTCACGTTCCCCTGTAAGGTGACAGCAGTAATGATTTCCATAGCCATTAAAATTAAGGATCTGTGTTCCTTATCCTGCAGATCTCCGTTGGTTTCTGCCCACTGACTCAAATTAACATGTACTTTTACTCAAGGAATTACAGAAATCGAATAATGCATTTAATTTTCCTTCCTAAGTTTTATTTTACTCTTTATGGCTTTTCCTAATTGTTCTATAGCAATTTCAGCTCAAAGTTTGAAATAGTTTAGCTTAAATGTTCTGTCACTTTGGAGTTACAGATTGTGGTGCATTTTTTTTTGGCATTTGGTGGCCAGCTGTATACACAATATCTAGCTGGTAGAAAAGTATTAAAGCTGCTGATGTCATGTGGCTTTTTATTTTATTTTATTTTATTTTATTTTTATTTTTATTTTTTTAGCCAAAAGCATTGGAACTGGATGTTTTCTGAAATTTTGAAGTTGCAAAAGCCACCATTTGATAATGGGGATATATATAATTTAGGATGTGTATTTGTAGACTCTCATCTATGCTGAAGTAACTGTCCCTGGGCACGTTCCTGTTTTAAATGAGTTCTAGCATACTTGTATTTCATTTGAGGAGAACAGAGTGTCATCTTCCTCATGAATAGCAGTGTGTGTTTGTAACGTGATGGTCTGAGGATGCAGGAGGGGTGAGGTTTGTTGGAAGAGTGGTTTGTTTTTGGTTTCTTTTTTAATTAAACTAAAGCAGCTTGTTAAAACCAGTTCTATAGGGAATTAATTTGTACCCAAAAGCTTTTGTGTTCATGGCAGGGGGGTTGGAACTGGATGATCTTTAAGGTCCCTTCCAACCCAAACCAGTCTGGGATTCTGTATCAGGTGGGTTTAATAGAAGGTATTTTCTCTGTAGAAACTCTGCCTATCTGTCTTTCTTTGTAATGTGCTATGTGTTGCTGATTTAATCTCTTGCAGGTAGACTGGGTGCAGTGTGACGGTGGCTGCGACGAGTGGTTTCATCAAATTTGTGTTGGTGTCTCTCCAGAAATGGCTGAGAATGAGGATTACATCTGTATAAACTGTGCAAAGAAGCCAATGCAGGGACCAGGTAGCCCTGCTCATGCACCACCACCTCCTCCTTTCTTATTGAGCTACAAACTACCAATGGAAGATCTTAAGGAGACAAGTTAGCAACTACTTGATGTCTGGAACTTGTTGGGAAATGGACCACTGAAACCCTACAGAAGGAGAGGGGTTTGAAGCTAATGTAGCCACTGAGCTTCACTTCCAAGGATGTACAGACCTGCAGCAGAGTTGGTCCCTTCCTTACAGCTGACTTCCTTCCTACAACGGGAACGTCAAGGCACAGTGGTACCGACTCATCTATGCAGACACCGCCTGATTAGGAGCTCCAGCCAGTGGTTTTTTTTGACTTATTTCCATCTCTGAGTGTGACTGTTGCTCTTAAGAGACTGAGCAAACCCGAGGCCGTTAGATTAGACACTTCAGGGTGTTAGAAGTACACGTTGGCAGTGGAGCTGGCCTGGAATTGGTGGCCAGTAGGCTGGAGTTTTTAGGCCTAAGCAGATGACTTTGGAAGTTATCTTCTGCCTCCCCATGCCAACCCAGTGAGTAGGGCAATGTCTTGGGAGAGTTACGTTGCCTCCGTACCCAGGCAGCTAACACTATGCTATAAAGATGGGAGCAAGTGGATGAATTTCTTTAAATTTCTCTTTTGTAGCTAAAGGGCAGAGGAGCTCGTGATCTCAGATCTCAGCAAAGGTTCTGTTTACCAAAAAAAAAAAAGAAAGAAAGAAACCCAACTCTACTCCACTAAGCAAAAGTTTTTTTCCTTAGTGGAGGAGCAGCTGATCTTCCTGTCCTGAGGAGGGCCAGAAAACATTGATGAAGATGTCTAGCTAGACCAGAGCTTGGGAAAAGCAGAGGGCTTCCCTTTCCACAGGGATGCCCTCTCCTCTTCTAGGCTTTGTTTAGGATTCTGCACTCCTGCACATTAAAGTTGTCTCACGCAGGATGGAGCTGGCAAGGAGGTACAGCACCCAGGGCACCGGCTTCTGTGACCTGTACCCAGGGATGGGAAGGAAAAGAAGACAGCCCACTTACCTCAGAGGTTACACTGACATGTGCTTCTGTGAAAAGTTTCACTCACAACTCTTTCCAGTATCACCAGGCTACAGGCATGGCCTCGAGCGATACCAGCAAGCCGTCTGCAGATCCTGTTGGCAGCGCAGATCCCCCCTCCCTGCTGGCTTGGCTGGGTGTGTACCAGTGTACAATCAGCAACAGTTCTTGTTTGGAGTTGCCCCTGGTTTTGCTGGAGGACCCAGAGGGCTTGGGGTTATCCTGGGTGACAGTTGTTTTAGTAAATCCATTTTTAAAGAAGGACTTGTTTTTACTTTTTTCTAAATGTCTCAGACTACTGACTTGTTCTATAAATAGATTATTTTTCTTTGATTTTTTTATACTTACCACTGTTAACCAGCAGCACAGACAGAGGTTCACAAAGCAAAAACCTGCCCGTGGGCTTGGGTTTTTTTACTCCATTCCTTCCTTGTAGTACAAGGAATTAGCAGTTACCTTCCCCATTCTAGCCTGACCAGCTGCCTGTGTTTAAATAGGTAAAAATACATTTCATGTGCTACCGTTGTGTTTGGGTTTGTTCCTGTTAGTGGGGCATCTTGGGCCTTAAGGACTCGCAGTGGGTGCTGGCTCTGTGTATGTGAATGTCTGAAGCCAGCCACTGGGCTGTCTTGTCCCCCTCTCCACTCGCTCCCTATTGTGTTTCCATTCTTCTAGGAGTGTTGTAAGTAGTGTCCAGTCTTACTAGGAGCTGGATTGGGATTTAAAGAAATATTGACAAAAAAAAAACCCAACAAAACCCAAAAAGTGTTCTGTCTTGACTGTTCTGTGTCCCTTTTCTTGTTCTTTAATATTTGGAAATTTATTTATCTGGCAGAATTACCCATCTCCCCCCCAAAAAAAAGAAGAAAAAGAAAATTCAGCTCAGGTAGATGTACTTTATCAGTTTGTTTTATTTGTGCCTGCTACCTGGGAAGATGAAGATGTGCAAAGAAAAAACAAAAGAACTAAGATGGAGGGCAGAAGATCCAGGGTCTTGGGAGCTTTTTGAGTGCAAATTGGGCACAGACTTCTAATTCCTACTCCTTAAAGACTAAAATGGTGTTAAAAGTAAAAGCAAGCTGTGGGTAAGCATGTGGCTGAACGGGCACCGTAGCAAACTTCAGAGTATTATTTGTTTACTTATTTATGAAGGAGTCTATGCTATAGCTAGACTTACCCTCTTTTTTTGCCTCCAGTTATATATATATATTTTTAATTTTTTTTTTCTCCTCAATGTACACTTAGTTTTGGTAAACTGGTTTGGTTAAATCAGATGTTACTTTCCTTCAAGCTTTAACTGATGGTACTACATAAATGTTTCCCTATATGGAGTGGATAGACTATCTGTCACAGATGTTTAATCGTTTCAGAAGTAGACTAGTACAAGATTTCTTCAAGAACCCCAGTGTTTTGTATTCTTTCCTGACTCCTAGAATCCGTGACACAACAGGGGGGGAAATGTCGAGCGTTCCCTCTTAACCATTCCTTCATTCTCTGTCGCGATAAAACCATTGTTACGTGTAATTACCCTCACCTGGAAATGAGATCTTCTAGTAAATCTGCCTTGAATGTTCCTCTTTCTCTTGAGTAGGTCTGGTGGAGAATGTTCACCCGTAGCACTGGTTACCACAAGGTGGAAACAAACAAACAGCTCTACCATGAGATGAGATGGTCAATCATTCAGGCGTAGAAGAGAGTAAACAACAGAAAGAAATGTGCAAATAATGTGCAAAAGGTCACATTTTTAGTAGCTGTTTTTCATATTATCACACGGAGGGGCTTTTTATTACACTGTCAAAAAGAGGTGGCCACAGGTTTTCTAGTTGAGGATGTCCCATCTGCTTTCGGGTAAGGTGTTCATAAACCAAAGACCACGATTAGCTTGTCATCTTATTGTTTAAGCTTATTTTTTAAGAACATAATTCCTCTCAGAGGGTTGCTGATAGTATGAACTGATGAATAAATGTTAACTTCTGGAAAAAAATCCACAGATATGTAGTTAGTGGTTGAAAACCCCAAAGCTACAGCTGTGGTATTGTCTCTTAGGGTTTTGAATTTTTCTAAAAGCTTATGCAAAGCAGCAAGCTAAGGAAATAATTTTCTTCCGTGTCTGCTACAGCTGTAGGAAAAATCTCTCGTGCTTTGAGGACAGAAAACCTCAGTATACACAAAATCTTAGCTTGTCTCTTTAGAAGGGTACATGTCTTAATGCCATAATTTACAAAGGACACTAGCCACTGCTCATGTTATGTCTTTCCATTTGTCTGACACAAAAGGTCAAAGAAATTACCTGAGCTGTTGTGAGGAACTAAAAATGGCCAGAATTGAGTTATATATCTTATCCAAACCATGTGGTTTCCAGCTTTTTATTAATTTATTTATTTTTCAGAACCAGGACCTGGAATTGGGCAGTTTTACTTGCATAGAGATAAACCTCCCTCCTGAAGTTCAGTCCTGTTACTTGTAGGGTTTATGCTTTTGACAGATCATCTGTACCCAAGCGCTTGTGCAGCCTGGGCTATTTGGGAATGAGGGCTTAAGGTGAAATTGATATTATGACAATTATCTTAAGGGATTGGAATGTAGTCACATAAGGTAAGATAACGAAACAGACACCTGTGTGTTTTGTTAGCTACGCTGTGAAGCTCGCATTGATAATTTCAGTCTTATAAATCTTAGAGTAATTTAGGTTGGAGGGACTTCTGGAGATCTTCTGGGTCAACCTTCTGACCAAAGCAGGGCTGACTTTGAAAGTGGGTCAAGTTTTTCAGGTCTCTGTCCAATCAAGTTTTGAGTGTTTCCAGGCATGGATATTTGACAGCCTCTCTGGCTTCCTGTTTGGGTTTTGTAGCATCTTGAGTGCAAACTTTTAGAGATTCACTTGCTGTAGCTTGCCCGTTGCCTCTTGTAGAGTCTGGCTCTGTATTTCCTGTACCTGTCTATTGGGTAGTCAAAGTCTGCAGGTGCTACAGCCTTAATTTCAAAGCTGAACAAACCCAGTTCAACCTCCTTTGAACCTTCACGTCATTGCACTGCAGCCTTCTAACCATCTTGGTGGTCTTCTGCTGGACTTGCTTCAGGTTTGTTAACACTTGTTTTTCGTACTGAGGAGCCCAGAACTGGGCATGGCACTCCAGATGCAGCTTACAAGTGTTTAATAGAGGGGAAAAAATCACTTCCTTTAACCTGCTGTGCAGCCTGGGATGGGCTTGGCCTTTATAGCTCCAAGGGACCACGCTGCTGACTCCTATTCAGTGTGTCCACCGTTAGTCCCAGGTCCCTTGGTTTATTATTTCTCAGTTTCTCAGGACTAATGAACTTAAAACATTTTCCATCAGCACATCACCCCAGCCAGTCAAAATTCCACTGACTGGGACCCCTTTCCTCCCATGTTTTGGGTTGCCCTGCTTCTGTCCTCCACCAACATTCAGTTTGGCTGCAAACTGGGTGCTCTCTATCCCACCCACAGATTTTCACTCACAGTGTTGGTTGTCCATCCACTCCATAAGTGTTTTTTTTGGCTGTAAGTCAGAGTAAACATCCAATACTCTCCCCTTACCCACAGAGGACAACCAGATTGGGCTAACCCCAGAGTGGTGGCTGTTACGGTCACCTTATCCTTCATGAACCTGGATGTGGCTTTGAGGAGGATTATTTCTGTAATCATCCCAGGGGCCAGGGTGAGGCTAGCTGTCTAGATCCTCCTCATTTCCTCCTCTTTGAATGGCTGTGGTGTGCAGAAAGGTTCGTTGCAATCCATCAAGGAAATGATCCTCTGTACGGACAGTTTTCTGGGCACTGTTCGTCATTCCGGCATATAAAATCCAAAGGCAAAACCCAACCTATTTGAATTGCTGTTTGTGGGATGCATGGAAAACCCTAAACAGCGGAATCAAACTTCTTCAAGTGCTGCTCATCCCTAAACTCCATGTGGGCTGGTGAGCAATTCTGTCAGTCACATACATCTAGATATAAATCCAAGCTGATCTGGTTGAAGTCAGTGTTGATGATGCACAGTCCTTTTGTACACAGATCTTCACACCTGAAGAAAGGCGTAATACGAATGAGCATGAGCATCTGATCTTCTAGGAGAATTGAAATGGTCTACAGCCTTCTTCTTTCAACACTAGGCTGTTTACTAGGCAGCTGTCCAAGGAGACCTATCACCTTTATCTTACAGTGTTCTAATAGGGCCACTAAATTGGTAAGGGTTTAGAGGGGAAGAGTATGAGGAGAGGCTGAAGGCACTTGGTTTGTTCAACCTGGAGAAGAGGAGACTGAGAGGAGATCTCATGGGGGTCTAGAACTTCCTCCCAAGGGGAAGAGGAGGGGCAGGCGCTGATCTCTTCTCTCTGGCCACCAACGAATGCCAGGAGCAGAGGGAATGGCAGGAAGATGTGGCAGGGGAGGGTGAGGTTGGCCATGAGGAAAAGGTTCTTGAGGCAGAGGGTGGTGGAGCACTGGCACAGGCTCCCCAGGGAGGTGCTCATGGCACCAAGCCTGACAAGATTCCAGCAGCATTTGGCCAACATGTGCCCTCAGGGACATGGTGTGAATGTTGGGCTTGTCCTGTGCAGGGACAGGAGTTGGACTCCATGATCCTTGTGGGTCATTTCCAGCTCACAACATTCTGGGATTCAATGAATAACAGTAATTAGAATAAGTGGAACACAGACTTATAGCAAAGTGAATAAAAAACTACTCAGATAGTCATCAGCTGCCCGTCAGACGTGCCTGGCAGTCATCCTAGGTACACGTTGTGCACCTTTAAAAGTAATGACTGATGGGAGGAACTGCTGGGTGTTAACAGTCATTATATTGCAATTGAAATATTTTAAAAGCCTGGAAAAAGTTTCTTAAAATCATTCTCCTTCAATTCACTGCTAATGCCCCTGTAAGAAGCGGAGAACTGTGATCTGCTAAAAGCACGACTTGAGGCTTCCTTAAGTTAGATGAAAATGAACAGCAGGGAGCTCCTTCAGATCCTCTCCAGCTGCAGTCCCTAAGAATGCGTTTGGTCCTGCCTGAGTCACTGGGGACATGTGATAAATCCAGCCCTGATCGAAATTCTGGCCACGGTGGCTTTGGGAGGGTGATAAATGTGTAGGACAGCTGGAAACCGCACAGCGAGAGAGTGAGAGCGTGGATGGAGCCTTACGGAACGAGGTGGCTCGCTGCAAATGCATGTGGAGTGGCAAGGTACAGGCAATGAAAGTAGCAAGGATTTATTGAAACCCAGAAATACTTGTAAGGAGACGTGCTCTGAATTCAGTCTTCGAAACAAAAGCCCTGCTGCAGGGAAGAGTTTTTAATGCTAGATCACAAAATGGTCTTGGTTTGAAAAGACCTTTAAGCTCATCGAGTCCAACCATGAACCCAACACTGACCAGTCCCCTATGACTAACCCATGTCCCTCAGCACTGTGTCTACACCACTCTGAAATCCCTCCAGGGATGGGGACTCCACCACTGCCCTGGGCACCCCCTTCCAATGCCTGAGACTGAGAGTGAGAAGGTCTCTCCTGAGACTTTATCATCAAGACACTGTATTGACAGCATTGCATCCCATTATTTCCTTGCCAGCTTTCCTGAGAGTCTCTTGGGAGGGGAGGTGGGAGAAGAGCATTCTTGGAGAATTGCCACACACCAGGGTGTGAGAATACCTGGGAAAGAGGTAGAATCATCTGGTAGCGACCTTGCCTACTGCTGATGAACCCCCAGGTGAGTGTGTGGTACTTCATAGAAACCCCAGAGTGGTTTGGGTTGGAAGGGTCCTCAAAGCTCATCCAGTCCCAACCCCCCTGCCAGCAGCAGGGACACCTTCCACTAGACCAGGTTGCTCAAAGCCTCATCCAACCTGGCCGAGAACACTTCCAGGGAGGAGCAGCCACAGCTTCTCTGGACAACCTGGGACACTGGCTCACCACCCTCACAGCCAAGAATTTCTTCCTCACATCTCAGCTCCATCTCCCCTCTGCCACTTTCAAGCCATCACCCCTTGTTCTCTCACTCCCTGCCCTTGGCCAAAGTCCCTCCCCAGCCTTCCTGGAGCCCCTTCAGGTACTGGGAGGCCACTAGAAGGTCTTCTCTTCTTCACCTGTTGCTGGAAGGTGGTGATCTAGTGGAGCTGCTGCAAACCATCATCCAGGTTTGTATCCATACTGGTAAGATTTAATCCAAGCTGAGTTGCTTGGTTTGGGGATGTTGCCTCACACCCTGGCCTTTGTTGTATTTTTTAACCAAGATTGGCAGATCCTCAGTCCTCGGCTGCTCTTTTTCTCAGCTTCTGTTGTATGAAGGGAGACTTTGGAGTACGTTGCCAGATGGAAATCAGATTCTTTGCCCTGAGAGGTGGACAAATTTGTGTGGTGATCATTGTGTCCAGAGTGCAAGCTGAACGTGAGGGAAGGAGCTGATGTCAGCACTGATGCCCTAATCCCTGGACTATCCCTCTCTGTGTCTGCAGGGAATATAAATGCAGAAGAAAGTGGATTATAGGTGGTTTTCAGAAGAATTAAGGAGTTCAGGAGAGTGCTTCCCGTGATATTTATGATGCTTTAGTAGCCTTTCATATATCCAGTATTTTTACAAGCTGCATTTGTTCAAAGGCACTGGGTGACAGGGTATGAATGAGATAATAAAGATGTGATCTCGTGCTCTGAAAGGATGCTGCCCTGCTCCTGACCATGCCTGTGTGCACAGGGAATTGAAGGATCAACCCTGATTTCCCCTGGCTTCTGGTAGGGATACACCTGGATTGGTCACACCTCAGGATTTAGGGGTGTTAGAAAATTAAGAAACACACAAAACTGACCAAATAACAAAAAAAACCCAACCCAAAACTATTCACAATTTAAAGGCTGGGTGGAGTTTTGATTTTTTTCTTGCTGAGCAAGGCAAGTCTGGTGAAGCTGATGGGTCAGATTCCTGTTTGGAGAAGCAAGCAGGCCCTTTTTAATTACATATATATATATAATATGTATTAAAATGTATATACATTGTACAGAGTGGGCAGAGAGAGCTGCTGCACAAGCAACACCTGAGATTTCTGCAAAAAGATCCTTGCTTTGTCCTAAGAAACAGGAGTTTCAAGTCCCTGTTTCTCAGTCCTGTGCAGGGACAGGAGTTGGATTTGAT
>NW_010319853.1:0-3485 GCF_000700745.2 Antrostomus carolinensis
AAAAGAGTCCAGGAACAAAGTGTTCCAACGTCCTGGAGTCATGGACCTCTTCGGGCACAGCTCCCAGCTCCAGCATGGGGACATCCATGGGCTGTAGACCAGTCTTTGCTCAGAGCATCTCCTCCCATGCCCCAGCTCTTGGGGTGTCCTTGCTCATCAAACAAGCACTCAAAGTCACACTTGCCCTCAGGTTCAGCTTTCTGCTCCGGCGTGGAGTCCTCCATGACCTACACATGGGTATCTGCTCTATCACTGAACCTCCATAGTTCACTGCAGGGACTTCCTTTACCTTCCACTCTATGTGGTTGAACTGAGTGTCTGAGGTTTCCTGTTGTCCCCATCAGTGGAAGGTGTCCCTGCTGCTGGCAGGGGGGTTGGGACTGGATGAGCTTTAAGGTCCCTTCCAACCCAAACCATCTTTGATTCTATGATTAAACTGTTCTTATCTCAACCCACATCTCCTCACCTTTCCCCCTCCAGTTCTCTCTCCTATTCCCTGGGTGGGGGTGCGAGCGGCTGCGCGGTGTTCGGCTGCCAGCCCAGTTTAACTCCCACACCGCTCTGCCCGCAGGCTTGCCGAGGGAAACAGTTTGACCAGGGGGTGGTTGTAGAATGTGACAGTGGAGAACCTGAGCCAAATGGCTTCTCAGACTACCTCTCCATCCCTCCCCAAACCGTCGTCATGTTCGCCTGCAGCCCAGGTAAGGGAGAACCCTGACCAACGTCATTCAAAAGCATTTCCTCTTGGAGACCATCACGGGGTCATGGCACAGCCAACGTTGTTCTCCTTCTTCTGTAGGCTACGTGGCTTTCCTCAACATCTGTGGATCCATGTTCCTCCAGGCCCTGCTCAAGGTCTTGGAGGGAGAGGAACGTCACCTGGCCCTCAACCGCCTCATGACCCGGGTTAACTGGGAGGTGGCCTTGTGCTGCCAGGCCAAAGGAACCTACGAGGGATGCAAAGAGATGCCCTGCTTCGTCACCAACCTGCTGCAGGAGGTCTTCCCCTTCTCAGCACCCATCACAGAGGAGGTGGATGGTGTTTGAGAGCTTCTTGCCAAGCAGTCCCCTGTCAAGCATGGAGAAAAAAAGGACAAGTTATTAAAAAAAACCCCAAAACAACAAGAAAATCCCTCTGGAAAGGTGATGGGATCAACCTGGCATGGACTGGAGATACCAGGGGGGAGGTTTTAAGGAGCCAAGTGCAACCACAGGACCTTCTGCAGAGCAGGAACATCTGCAGAGCAGGAACATCATCTGCAGAGCAGGAGCATCTGATTGAAACCCAAAAGCTTGAAACTAGAAGAGGGGAGATGGAGCTGAGATCCATCAGCAGCAGCAGCCCCACTCCATGACCACCCACATCTCCAGGGGTTGGGGGGAGTCAACCTGCTTCTCCTCCTGCTTTTCTTACATGGAAAAGCTCCAGCCCTGCACGTGCAACCGCAAATATTTAAGTTTTATTTATTTTTTAAGCTAAAAAAAACCCCCTTCCCAGCCCGTGGACTTTTGTCCCACAGAAGCCAGGTTGATGTTTACCTGCCCCACCCATGGGGAAAGCGCTGCTGGAAAAATCAGTTCAAGTTCCGACTCGTTTGGTCAGGAGGTTGGTTTAAAAATGGAAAGAAAATTTAAAGAAAATTGAAATAAAATGGAAATAAAATTTTAAAGAAAAATTGAAAAAAAATTGAAAGAAAATTTTAAAGAAAAATTGAAAGAAAAATTGAAAATGGAAAGAAAAATTGAAAGAAAATTTTAAAGAAAAATGGAAAGAAAAATGGAAAGAAAATTGAAAGAAAATTGAAAGAAAAATGGAAAGAAAAATGGAAAGAAAATTGAAAGAAAATTTTAAAGAAAATTGAGAGAAAAATTGAAAGAAAAATTGAAAGAAAATTGAAAAATTTAAAGAAAATTGAAAGAAAAATTGAAAGAAAAATTGAAAGAAAAATTGAAAGAAAATTGAAAGAAAATTGAAAGAAAATTGAGAGAAAATTGAAAGAAAAATTGAAAGAAAATTTGAAAGAAAATTGAAAAATTTAAAGAAAATTGAAAGAAAAATTGAAAGAAAAATTGAAAGAAAAATTGAAAGAAAATTGAAAGGAAATTGAAAGAAAATTGAAAGAAAATTGAAAGAAAATTGAAAGAAAAATTGAAAGGATTTTTTTAAAAAATAAACAGGGTTGTTGACAGGATTTGTGGGTGAACTTGGGCACTGGAGCAGAGTCAGGGAGTGGATTTGGGAGCGTTGGCTCCAGGCAGCTCTCAGAGTTCATGAGGAATTATTGGGTCATTGTGAGTTTCCTTCTTATGTGAGCAAAGGGAGAGGGGGAAAAAGCTCCAGGCAGGAGGTGAGCAGAGGGGCTGGAGGGGCTGGGACACCTCGTGGACATGATGGAACCTCCATGTTCTCTCCTCCTGTTGTCTCTTTGGTACCACTAAAGCCACATCAATAAAAAAACCTGAAGGGGCTTCTGTGCAGAACGAAGGGTCTGTGAGATGAGGGAGGGGGTGAAGGGGTGAAGATCTCCACCGAGGGGATGAAGGGATGAGCCCCAACGTGCGCTCACAGCCCAGAGGCCAATAACCGTGTCCTGGGCTGCACCCAGAGCAGCGTGGGCAGTGAGTGGATGAAGATCTCCACCGAGGGGATGAAGGGATGAGCCCCAACGTGCGCTCACAGCCCAGAGGCCAATAACCGTGTCCTGGGCTGCACCCAGAGCAGCGTGGGCAGCAGGTGGAGGGAGGGGATTCTGCCCCTCTGCTCCGCTCTCCTCAGACCCCACCTGCAGTGCTGCCTCCAGTGCTGGGGCCACCAACAGCACAAGGACATGGAGCTACTGGAGCCAGTGCAGAGGAGGCCACCAGGATGATGCGAGGGCTGGAGCAGCTCTGCGGTGAGGACAGTCTGAGAGAGTTGGGGCTGTTCAGCCTGGAGAAGAGAAG
Organism: Antrostomus carolinensis; assembly: GCF_000700745.2. Classification (NCBI taxonomy): domain Eukaryota; kingdom Metazoa; phylum Chordata; class Aves; order Caprimulgiformes; family Caprimulgidae; genus Antrostomus; species Antrostomus carolinensis. Next base: position 2,944 of record NW_010319853.1, read on the forward strand.
GCTCTGGGGAGACCTTCTAGTGGCCTCCCAGTACCTGAAGGGGCTCCAGGAAGGTGGGGAGGGACTTTGGCCAAGGGCAGGGAGTGACAGAACAAGGGGTGATGGCTTGAAAGTGGCAGAGGGGAGATGGAGCTGAGATGTGAGGAAGAAATTGTTTGGGGTGAGGGTGGTGAGACAGTGTCCCAGGTTGGCCAGAGAAGCTGTGGCTGCTCCTCCCTGGAAGTGTTGGTGGCCAGGTTGGATGAGGCTTTGAGCAACCTGGTCTAGTGGAAGGTGTCCCTGCTGCTGGCAGGGGGGTTGGGACTGGATGAGCTTTAAGGTCCCTTCCAACCCAAACCAGTCTGGGGTTCTGTGGTTCGATGGTCTCCCCTGAAGTGAGCAGTTCCACCCTGTGCTCACATGTTCAGCTCACACATTACACCTGCGCTGCCTCCACCCTGGGGGCCTCTCCGATAAACTCGGTATCGACATTTCTCAGCATCGCCCGGAGCAATTCAGCTCTGACAAGCAGAGCCCAGCCCAGCCCAGCCCAGCCCAGCCCA
>NW_010319854.1:0-5526 GCF_000700745.2 Antrostomus carolinensis
AGGGAAGGGAAGGGAAGGGAAGGAAAGGACAAGTTTACTGCTGCAGAGAAAGACTCTAGGACAGCTTTCAGCATGAGGATGGCTTTTCACTACATACACAAAAGCAATAGCATTTTGCACAAATATCAGTAGAATAGTCAAAAATAGTACTCACAAAACCAGTCAACTCTTCAACATTTTTAAAATTTGAAACAAGTGTATAAATTATTTGGGAGAAACTAAAAGAAAAGAAATGGATCAAAATTTCTTATTCTGACTTGACATAATGAATAAAGAAGTGATGTGTCACTATTTTGGGGGGTTTTTTTCAGTGAGAATAAAAGCCAGAAGGCAGCATTTTAGTCTGTTTTCTCTCATACTTTTTCAAAGTCTGCAGGGAATAATCCTGAAAATCAGTTAGTAGACCAGGGTGAGGTGACAGCCTTTGGGGAACCAACAACACCTACATCCAGTTACTGTTATTTTATGATCTATTTCATGGTTTTGAATTAATTGCAATTGGGGTATGGAAAAAAAACCTGAAGCCTAAAGTGGTTTTTCAAATTCATAAGGAAGTATTTTTCTTTGAATAATAATGTTATTATAAAGTTATGATCTTTCTCTTTCTTAAATCAACCCTTTATTTTCTTTCAAATTTCTGTTACTTGTGGTCAGGGGCTGTCTGTTGCTCTCATCTTGTGGGAAATTGCTGGCTGGAAGCAGTATCATTTCTGTAATTACCACTTTCACTAGTTCTGGGCACTCCAGAAATACCTTCAAGTATTTGGTCATAGGCATTAAAAGCTGGAGGGACAGCTAATAGCTGATGGTCGTTCCTAAATACTAGAAAAGGGTAAAATACTAGAAAAGGGTTCCTGCTGTTTGCCATTTATTTTTAAATATCTCAGTAAGTCTCACATTTTCAAAACCAAATGAGTTTGCTCTCTTGCCTGTGAATAACACAGAATGGTACTGACCTTTGCTGCTTTGTAAATACTGATGGTGGACCTCAAAAAAGTTCAGGTGAAGATTGTTACTCTCTACTTTGCACCATAAAACCCTGCCTGTGGAGATTCCTCAAGTATTTTGTATATGAATGAAGCTTTCCAGCATGTCTCCAGGTCAACAGGCCACTCCTTCTCTCAGTTGTCTAAAAGTGAGGAATCCAGCCCAACATCAGGGTTGCCCTCGTATTCCAAGGGAAGGATGGGTACCTCCAAGAGGGAGATTCAGGAACTCTAAGATGAGTATCCAAGGCAGGCAGGTGTTTCCCCTGTTGAGGTCCTTTGCCAACACAGGGACCTCTGTCCCACCCAACATTCAGCAGCAAGTGCTGGGTGAACCCATCCCACCTTCAGGTCCAAACTGGGAATTGGCTTCTTCACTCACCTGAGGCAAAACAAGGAGTTTAGGAAGACAAACGCTTAGATCTGTGCGGGTGATGGATTCTCAGGAAGACAAACAAAAGCCCAAACTTTGCATACACCATCAGCAGTTCCCAAAGAGAGACCATTTTGAATCACCCACCACGTGATTGGGTTGTTACCTATGGCAAGGGTTACATCCACAAATCTTCAGTCTTAGAAATTTCTTCTTTTGCTACATTGTTACAAAATGTGGTCAAAATTCAAGATTAGGAATTTTGCTGTTGGTTTCAATAGAACCAACATTTAATTCCATTATTTCTTTTCATACTAAGCTGCATCCCAATATGATTTCTAGCAAAAATACATGTCAAATAAATTGTTTTGTGTCCCCCTGCATCACACACACTCACTCCAACTCTGTCCCAAATCCCCTGAGATATGCCCAAGGATAAGAGGCAGGTCATGCTACAGCAGCACTGGAGCTACCTACGTGCAGCTCAGCCACTTCATTAGCTGGACGCTGTCAAATAGAGCTGCAGAGATGGAATCTTCTGTACTTTCCCACAATAGGAGACACAAATTTGGCTTTCTCTTTCCTTCCCACATGCTGATTTTCATGAAGTCTGTAGAAATATAATTATCTTTGAGACTCCCATCCTTCTGTCAAATTTGGTGGAAATAAGCTTAACAGTTACTGGAAAAGCTAAACCAACAAGCAGGTATCAGCAGACACAATTCACACTTCCCTACAAAACCACACTAAAAGGATGTATTTGTCATTTTCTGAACTCCAGGAAAGAGCTGAGCCCTGCAAAACAGAAAGGAGAAACCACAGCAACCACCAAAGAGCTTCACACTTTTCACTGGACCGTTCAGAACAGCCACTTCCCAATTATGATTCAGGAGTTAGGGTCCCGACCAACACAGAATACAGCAGCAGAGACAAATAACAATGAAAAAATTAAAGATTCAAAGTACTTCAGCTTGATCATTAGGCCAATAGAAAATTTTACAATAGGAAAATCTAACTTTTTAAATATGAATAGAAGCAAATGGAAGAAGTTAAGTGTTTAATATGAAGAATAACATTAATTATTTGCTTAAGTGGTGACCCTGTAACCTCAGATGGCCCTGTTTTCTCAGGCATGATGCTTGAGCTTAACCCTGTTTTAAACAGGAGATTTTTCTTCTTCACACGGGTTTCCCCTTAAGTAGTACTCAGAGTAGGGCTATTTTCCACCTCTGGTTATTAGGGTCAGCCAGGAATAGACAGCAGATAAAGAGTCCTCTTCCAGCCATCTCCTAGCTGTACACAAAACATAAAATGTGTGTTCACAAACAAAAATATGTTTCCTAATTCCAGGCTTACTGGGGTCAAAAAGAAGACGTAAATATTTTGACAGTTTGAACCTGTAAGCGTGCATCATTTTTGTCCTTGTCTCAAGCAAAAGCCACCCTCTCCATAAAGTTTCTAAACTCTTATTTTCCCTGCTGTGAGGAAACACTGAGACATTCCCATACACAGGATTTTGGGTATCTCATTTGTTCAAGCTGTTGACCAGTGCTGTTCCTCTGCTGCTGTTACTCCTTTAAGAGCCCTTGTCCTTGCAAGTCAAGTTCATGAAGCTTAATTCAAGTTCTTCAGAATCTAAAGTGGTGATACACCAATTAACCAAGCAGCACTAATTGCGAGATGGTGCCAAGGCACTCAAGGGAAAACTGGGAAAGTACATGCTGTGAATTAAGACTGTGTTTTCCTTCTTTGAGCTGCTGTTAGCTAGAACCAGAAAAAAAATAAATCAATGAAGGGCATCCCAGAGGTTAATGAAAAAGGCTATTAGCATGTTCCTCCTATTACTTGGAAGGCTTAATTGCTATTTAAAAAATAATAACAATAATAATACACATTTAACATTCTGCATGAAATTGCACAGATTCCACAGGGGCCTGGTTTGCTTCTCCTATAACCTGTTTATCATTACACCCTTAAACAAAATGCAATTAGGACTAGATCTCACTGGGACTGGATCACATATTATTTTCTAACAGGTATGTCTTTTTCAGAAAAGAATCTCAACATTTTCCAAGGAGAGGTGTCTATAAATACCATCTGAAATTCCATTGCCCATCAGTGAAATTGAGGTAAGCACTTTTTATCCAGCTACTTAAAAAATATTTCTTTAGTTTGGGTTTGTCTGTGAGGAAAAAGTAAATATAACTCAAGACTCTGACCTTCCAGAGAAGAATTCACTTTGATTCTCCCCAAGTAAAATTTTTCTGAGATTTTGCTGCATAAAAAAATCTTCCTTTCCTTGTCTTGCCTTGACTGTTGAATCAGGATGTTTTCCTCCTGTGATCGCAAAATTTGCCTTTAGAGTTCAGATTTTTGTTTCCAAGCAAACTGTATTTTCTGATGTCACTGAATTTAAAAACTCCTCAGCCTGACTTCTGAACTTCCAACACTGTGTCTCAGCTGGACCAGAGGACCTGAGCACACAGTTTGGCTGTGCAAGAATTAAACCAGGGTGAATCTCTGCTTAGCTTTCAGAGAGTCCATCTTAAAATGCCTCACTGCAGGTTTTGTGCAAAATAGTCAGAAACTTGCCTTCTGGTTCTGACATGAAGGCAGAAGAAATAGCACAAAAATTGCTTGACTCTTGAGATGCTCAAAACGATCAAAATCCTGTAAAATCAGCTTGTGTTATTAATGTTCTGACCTCTTGATCCTACACGTGAAGTTTTCAGTATATTAATCCCAACTTCTGCAACCCTGATGGTAATGCATGAAGTCTACTTTCAGAACAGCTGTAAAACCCTCAAAGTCTCACACATGACTTTGAGCACTTACAACCTCTCAGAAGGGCATTTTGTATGAATGTGAGACCTATATCTAGATCCTCACACATCAACAGATGCCTGAAGAAATATAAGATCATGGTGACATGGAGTATTCCATTTTATGCATTAGTTTTGCTTTTGTTGAGAGGGATCTCCCCATTAAAAAAAGGATACAACACTCGTAACATTTACAAAACTGGTCCCTCATGAGCTGGTGGTTGGAAACCACAGCTGTGTGTCATGAGCAGCAACACAAAGGGCATGAACCTACTTCAAAACAACCCACTGACATCCCCAAATTACTGGCGATAGTGAGGAAATAGCAAATTGCTAATTGTGAGATGGCTTTGTTTAAACTGATAGGCAAAGGGGCTAATGCACTGGCTGCCTCTGGTACTGCAGAGATAGCTGTCTCCCTGGCTGGGAGATCACAGTGCTCTGAAATGCCCTTCCTTCCTATGGAAATGAAAGGCAGCCTGGATGCACAGCTAATTTATCAAGCATACAGTGCTCAAATATAGCCCATTTATCTCCTTCTAAGTGTTTTGCTTCTCCCACCACTCAGCTTAGGAAGATAATGTCAGTGGTTAGGAGGATGCTGTGGTAGGTGTATGAAAGCATTCAATTATCCGTTCTGAATAATTTCTAAGCACACTTTATTTCTGTCCACAGCTCCAAAGTTGCATTTTTCTAAAACATCTTGGAAATCAACAGGATTTGCACTTAATACATTTCAGTGGTTAGGAAACCCCACAGGATGTGTTTGATTTTTTTTCCTGCTGTTTGCCTTCGCCTCCCACCTTGATGCCAGTGGGGCTTCTGCTGGTACACATCAAGATGAGGGGAGGATCCAGGGCTACATTATGTGTGTGTGCATAAAAGGGGAGGTAGATCAACACATCAGGCTACAGCACACAAGTACCAAGTTTCTTTGGCCTCTTGCATGGTGTGTATTGCAGAGCTGAAAGTCTGTACTTTTGGCCCTTTGCTAAAGTTGCATCACATCCAGCAACCAAAGTGGGTTTTATTTCATATTTGCTGCTGGGAATGTGCAACTGGCTACTGTGCACCCCAGTGATATGTGTGCTTGCTTGTCCACATGTTCAAACCCTTACAGCACTTGCATTCACAATCTCACACAGCTGCCTTTGCACAAAATTTTATAAAAAGTTTATACACACCTGTAGCCACATCTATCCAACTAAATTTGTGTTCCTAACCAAATGTGTAAAAGAATAAAAAACAAATGCACTGCGCACACATGAGAATAAAAAACAAAGATCACAAAAAAAGCACAAGAAAATGGCCATGAACAACATCTTGCTCTACACATGATGTACAG
>NW_010319854.1:5557-25515 GCF_000700745.2 Antrostomus carolinensis
TAAAATTTTACACATTGAGGACAGCCCAGGAGTGAACACAGCACCCTGAGAGAGATTTTGCAGGTGTTAGGCAGAATGGAAGAATTCCTTCTTGGGTGTTTCATGCTTATATACACCTCCATGCCCTATATGCCTTTAGGGCAGCCTGATGTTTCTGACTCTGATCAGCTTGTGTCTCATTACAGCCCGTAGACACTTTACTGTCTAATCAGTTGCTCTTCTACTTATTTGGACAATTACCTATTCTTAGGTGGGGTGTCTTGTCCTTCCTGAGTCACTCCCTTATTTTTTTGGTCTCTGTCTCCAATTTGTAAAGACGTTTTTAAATTCTAACACTGTCCTTCAAAGAAAATATTAACATTTTCTTCCAAGCCCATCTAATCTTTGTGTTCTCTCAACATTTAAAATGTTTGTCTATTCTGTTTCCTCAGAAGGTAACTTAGTACACCCTCCAATTTGAGTGCATGCTATTTTTATTATTTTTTTTCTGAGTAAATATTTCCAATCCATTTTTGCCCAGTGCTGAGCACTTTCATGTAGACTATCCTTTGGTTTCCCCGTGAGAATGGCATATCCTAGCATATGCCAGATAGACTGCTTCTCCCCCACACAAAAATCCCCTTGCCCCCTTATCAAGGGGAATAACTTCTGGAACCTGAATGGTAATGAAACATAAGCAGATGCTATTGTTCATTTTCAATATAATGTCTACACTTGAGTAGGAACATTAAAGTCACCATGAAATATACCCCAGGGAATTACTGGGCAACTTCCAGTCAAAAACATTTTTACAGAAATGGAAAAAAACCACCCAGCATTGCAAACCAAAACCTATCCCATCATAGGCTTTTGTGGATTTCAAATGATGCCCTGAGAGTGCTTTTGTCTTATCCTGTTCTCATGAAAGTCAGAGAAGACAGACTGATTAAATTAACCAGGACAGAAGAGGCAAGTGGTGGTCCCTGGAATTACCAGGTCCCTGTACCATCGTTTTGTCCCTTTTTGAATGCATGCCACCTTTTTGACTCACTGCAGGCAAGATATCCTTTTGCATCTGGTCTCCATTAGATAGTAGGCGTCAGAAGGAGGTGAGGTCTGCTATGGCTTCTTATTTGGAGTGCTTGTTGCTTGGTAGTACAAACAGTAGGCTATTAAAAGAGCCAGATGCTGATATTTCCACAGCATTTGTAACACAAGCTCCAGTTTGCTTCAGTTTGGTTACAGTGGTTTACTCACAGAGCCACATACATTTAAATACAATATTTATTAAACTTACTTCAGTTTATTCTGAGGTATGACTGGAACCCAGTTTATTCTGGCTGGGTCAGGGAGCCTGTGTCGGGTTTGGAAGTGTGATGTCCTGCCATGTGCACCAGTGCTACTGCAGAGTTGGAGCAATCTGCTTCAAATTAGCAACCCAGCTTATTTTATTGTGCTTGGCCTGGCCCTGCTACCCAGTGACCCTGAGCATGATCGCTCTTAAAGAGATAATATGGTTCAATAAAACATAAGAACCTTCAGAAAAGGGGAAGAAGTATGAGCCATCGGGGCCTAATTACAGCCCATGGTGTGTTTCTTTTGTTTCTTGGTTACCTGTCATGCATAGGCTGCAGAAGCAGCTCTATACACCTGTATTTTGGCTGGCAATAACCTCTTCTTCTTCTTGCACATCAATTATCTGCTGGCACCTCATACACAGTAACCATCAAGGTGCACACTGGCAAATTTGTGTGAAATGCCTCCCTCAACCTCTCCACAGCTCCAAAAGCAGAGCCAGGCTTTCTGTGGGATATGGACTGAGCCAGAGTTGGAGCCAAAACCTTGCAATCATTTTCCAAAGGGTCTCTAGATATAGTGCCCAGCTGGAAAATGGTCCTTTGTGTAGATTTGCTGAGTAAAGACATTGCCTTGGGATGTGCTAAGCACATATAATTTTGACTGTTACTTTATGATATGGGAGGCTATATATTCTGTGGTAGAAATCCACAAACAATTGCTAACTTGCAGTTGGATCTATGCAGCATATAGAGCATTTCCCTCAAAGGACATTCATTGGCCCTACTTTCAGCAGCTACAGGAACAACCCTCATGGGTTTTTTTTCAATAGGCAAAAATCAATGTATTGGAAAGCTCCTAAAGAACCACGGCTATTAGCAACATTAGTTTTTCTGACAGTGCAAGCTCTCAAAACAGTGAAGATAAGGTAAAGGCTGAGGAAGAGAAAAATGGAGAAAAACAGTTTGCTAGGCACCTTCCAAACTTAAAGGAAAAGTAGATTGCCTGCCCTTTCAAATTACCACAAACCTGCTTAGAATTTTCTCAGTAAAATTAAACAATTGAGAATAGTTCTAGCTAAGCTCTAGATATATCCATTTTCTCTTAGCTATGTTCATTTAATTCCAGATATTTCATTTCATTGCCTGGGAGGATTTTGGGGGGAGAAGCACATGCCTAAGTGGGGTGTTTCAAAGCCTGCTAATACTGTTCTTACACAGATCGTCTCTTAACACATCAGTACAGGATGCTGTGAATCTCACTTTCTCGCAGTTGAAACACTGTTATTTAAGCTTTATTTTAACCTGACCATATTTTGTTTAAATTCTGTCTAGCTTGTTTAAAAAAATGCAGTTGTGAAACATTTGTATTTTAATCCAAAAAAAAGTCCCTGCTGATACAGAAAGTTTCCATGTTGGTTTTGATTCTTTCCCTATTTCTCTGGTTTTTACCCCCTTCCTCCTCACTCTATAAAAATTGAAATGTTTTAAACTTAGATCTAGTACAACTCCAAACAAAGCATTTCATATGGTTTTCAATCCATATGAAATCATATTTTTCGTTACAATCAGAAGGGTCTCAAGGAAATTTCAAATTAATTTCATTCTTTTCTCTGTGTGTTTCAGTCACATTTTGGCTGTGATGGTGCAGAAATGCCTCCTTGCTCTTCATTCTATTGGTGGGTTATATCAAGGGCCAAAACAAAAGGTTTGGAAAATACTGCTTCTGTTTAAAAGGCAATACCATTCTGGTTTTAAATTAAAGAAAAACATTTATTTTGACATTTCAATTTACTTAGGCCCACAAAGACTGTTTTTTCTCCCTAGATTAGAAGTGGCATGTGTCTGGGTGCATTTCCCCTCTCTACATCTCTTGTCTACCTGCAGCTCCTCCAAACACAGGCCAGAGAAATGGATCTGGTCCCATCAGCCTCACTGTGTGCCAGGAACACAGACATATGAGACAGTCTCTTGGTTCATTGGGACTGATTGGGAAAAGTTCATGAAGGGAGTAGAAATGCAGAGTTAGTGTGAAATAATCCATGAGTGTGGAAATTGAATAGTGTAGAAACAAACGTTCACAGCAGAACTTCCACACAGGGTTAGAAAAACTGCATTTTTCTCATGGTCTCTGACCCCCACGCTCCACCAGCTCACACTGGGACCTGAATAATCTCTCGTGGCCCTTGGTACATAGGTTCATTGCCAACATTTTGCTTTTCTTTGTGGAGAAAGAAGAAAATGAAATGTTTGCATCCTTCTCTGTAACATCCCAGAATCTGGGACCTGGTGAGCTTCAAACCAGCAAGAAAAGGAGTACGTCCCTCAGATCCATTGTTTTCAAGACCTTCTTGTATGTCTTTCTTCTATTTAGCAATTTCTTATAGCAACACATTTCCTGACATCACCCTATACCTGTGACAGCACTGTCCCTGATATGAAGCACTCCTGTGCAGGAGCAAGTGGTACAGGGTAGGGGCTCTAGATCCTGCTTGAGGTGGGGCTCGTGTCCCCTTGCAGCAGTAGGAGTTTGTTTCTTCTCAGATACTTTCTCTCTTGTCCATCTTCCCTCCACTCTGTTTCTGCAATAGATGAGGAAGATCCTCACCAGATGCATCCCACTGGAGGGAGAGAAACAGTGGGAACCTTCATTCCTACACTGCAAACCCATGAGCGACAGTCCAGGGCATGGGGGAGCAGAAGATAGGGCCCAGACTCCAGCTTCCACCTCGGGATTCATCTCACCTAACATGAGATTTCTAAAAATCAGTCTCTAGGTGGATGCTTTGTCTTCTGTAGGCTCTTGCCCGGCTTTCTTAGTTGACTTTGGCAGGAGATAATTTACCAACAGTGGGAATCAACACATCTACCTCTAGGTGTCTATATGTAGGCATCTACAGTGAGCTAAAGACTCAGATAAGTTGCCCACCCATCTGTGACAAGCATCTATCAGCTGGAGATAGCTGACATACTCTGCCAGGAGAGATTGCCTCGGCAGCACTAAACAAACCACTGCTGCTCTTGTTAAAGAGCCATTTTCTTGTCAAGTGTTTTGTCATTGCCACAGTCTCACAGGTGAGGCTGCCTCTGTTTTTCCAGCCTTACTGCTTACATGTCAAGAAAAGTCACAATGGAGGGATGAGGGGTAGGATCCCTATGGGATATCTCCTAAATCCAAGGAACAGCAAGTAACATTTGCTGTACACCTCCTCTCAGAGTCCTGGGCTGGAGGAAGATAGCATTGTCCTCTGTTAGGTCTGGAAGTCCAAGCCCTGTTTTGCCAGTGTGACTTCGTGCACTGTTTTAAAGCCAAATCCACAGAAATGCCCCAGTTCCTATTGCCTTCGGGACCCTTTGTGTATTACGGCCTCATTTCCTCTAGTTCTCCGATGGGGTTTTCCTTCCAGTTTCACACCAGAAGAACTGTGTTTCCCTGTTTTCTCCTATTATAATGCTAAGAGGCTGGCAGTGAAAGCAGAGGGCTTTGCCAGCAAGGGGAGGACAGCCAGCACTGCCCCTGCACAGGAGACAGGGCTCAGTCTCAGCTGCCACCCTGGGATTCATCTCACCTAACATGAGATCCCTAAAAATCAGTCTCTGGGTGGATGCTTTATCTTCTGTAGGCATCTGTCCTGCTTTGTCAATTGACTTTGGGGGGAGATTATTTGCCAGTGGGATTCAACACATCTACCTCTAGGTAGGTCTACCTCCGCGACAGTCCTGGGGTGGGCAGAGCAGAGGGGGCTGGTTTCTGTGTGTCAGCACAGCTACACAGAGATGACTGATGCTTCTGCCAACCGCATGCTGATGCTCTCCCCCCCAAAGCAGTCGATGTAATGTTCCAGAGGGGAAGGAAAGGGTGAGGGGGCCTCTCCTGTTCTTATGTTCTCCAAGTGCTAGTTTGAGCTCTATTGCATTCACCAGGAAGTTTTAGGAATAATGGGAAATAATGGGAGTCCCAAACTATGGACAAAAAGTCCTTGAAATAATGGGAGTCCCCCCAGAGGCTGGGGCACCCTGGGATGGAGATGACTCAATCATAAAGGGCTTTTGATTATGAACAAAGCACTCAGGACCAAGCAGTTTCAGGTCCACAAGGTCCAAAAGTCCTCGGAGAAAATCCCAGGTGACAAACAGACAGTGTCTGCAGCACGCTGGCTCCCCAGTCCTGCCTGCCCCTGCTCTGCATACCAGCTGCTCTCAGGATTGGGGGCTGCTGGACCCTGCTCTGAGTGGGAAATCCTCCTGGAGGAGTAAACTGTCTCTGGAATCAGGGCTTTTTTCTTTTTTCTTCTTCTTCTTTTTTTTTTTTTTTTTTTTTTTAAATCTCATAGAATATATTCACAGCTCACCAGCACCGGAGAGCTGAGACAACCTTGCCCAAGGCTGCATCTCAATCCAGTGGGGTGGTACAAGCTGCAAGGCTGGGAGGTTGGTGCTGCCAAGCCTCCTTTGGAAGCAGACCTTGTCAATTCTCCCTTTCAAGCTCTTGTTGAAAACCCTTAAAGCACCAAGAAAAAAGCCCTTTCTCATGATAGTTTCTCTGGACAGCCTGGGAGAGCCAGGAGCTCAGCCCATGGATGCCAGCAGGCTGCTGAGGGGGCCACCACTGTCCATGGCAGATCCATGGGCAAGGACTGGCCCTGAGCATGGGGCGGGCATAGGGCCTTTCTCAGCACCTACCCAAAGGATTCAATCTTCCTCTTTTAACACCTCCTGTCCCAGGCTAAAAGATTGTGCCCTTGTCAGCCTTGTACTCAACAGCAGGACCTGCCAGGGTAAGACCCACAGAAAGTGACCCCTGCATTTAACACCTTCCCTGCCTAATTGCAATAGGCAGTTTGTACTGGTGTCTCTGGAAGCCTAACGAGGAGCAGGGTAGCTCACACTACCGTGCTGTAGAATAGTCTGGTGTTTAAGGTTTTCCTGTTCTGCTGCCTTTCTTCTTAATGCTGATACCTCACTTTTTCTTTTTAAGGTTCAACCAATATTCAAATGACAAATTTAGTCAGAGCAACCAAAACTGGTGTGTTCCCTCCCTGATTTGAGCCCCAGATTGCAACACGTGCTAGGACAAAACTCTGCCAAACCTGTGTGACCCAGTACAACACTGCAGGATGTGCAGGCTCAGACTGAGCTCCTTAAACCATCCCAGCTCCATCTGCAGGTATCACACTTGAATTTAAAGCATCCACAGCCTTATCGGTTAGAGGCCAAACAGCCTTTGTCTGCACAACCAGGGTGGCACTGCATATGATCCAGGTGGCAAGAAAACGTGTTCAGGCCTCTGAATTGTTTTATGAAGAATGTACAATGATGTCGTGCCACTTTACAAAACCAGGTAGTCAAATAATGAATGTGCTATAACTTTGGGGAAGTTGCAGGCACCGTTCAGACAGAGAAGCAAGTAATACATGGATTGTGTTAAGCTCCACATTGATTAGAAACCATATATGACATGTATTTGCCTTTACAAGCAGTAGAGGCACTGAGTAAATCAAAATGTGCTTCCATATGGATAAATGACAGCATAGCTTAGTGCCAGCATGAGAGGCAGTGAATGACGTGCCTCTCTGTGTTACATGGATATGGAATGTGATCTTGCCAACATTTATTTTGGTTTCAGGGTAGTTAGCAAGGGTAGAGAAAAACCCAACAGTAATAAATGAGTTGTTGCAACCTGCCCTTTCTGTTCCAGCGATTTCCTGTTTTTGTAAACAGGAAATGCCATGCAACTTGGAGAGGACTAGATGTGATAATGCTGAAGAGTGATCAGACAGTCAGCTATGAAACCACTGTGGTGTCTGCTGAGGAAAACCTACAAGCTGTCAAGAAAGCTGCTGGACATTTTGCAATACAATCTATCAATTATCCAAGATGAATGCCTGTATTTATAAATGGATATTTTTTCGTTGCAATTCCATACCATCTCAATCTTACAGTAAGACACCTGGGCAGTGTGAATGTGCAGGTTAATTTCAAGGTAATATATTACTCTATATAATAAAAACAAGTCATCTGGTTGTTTTTAGTGAAGTTGTCTAAGCCTGTTCCCATGGGCTCCCCACCTCCCAGGGAGAAGTTGCAATCTGCTCTCTTTCATCATCACTTTTGTGGCATTTCCTACTGAGATGAGTGGCACTGAGACAATTTCCAGACATGGTTATTTGTTCTCCTTGACCTGAGTGACTGCTGTTTTCTAAGTCATTTGCAGTGTCAATCCTGAGATTTGACACTTAGACTTCTCCAGTTGGGGATTAAAATGTTGTATCTTTCCTTCAGGCTCGTTATTAATTTTCTGCAGGCAGATACAATGGAGCTGTTCCAAAGACTTGCTTACTACCAACACTTAATTCTGCAAATCAGGCCAGTTTCGCCAATCTCACATAACTTGATAAAGTAGTTTACAACAAGCTAAAAACTTTTTCCTGAACATTCAACCCCAATTCTATACAAAGTGTTTAACAATGATGACTGCTTCTAGGTTAGTCTTTTTCCCCATACCTAAGGAAGATTTAACACATTCTGTTCCCAGACGTGCCTACAACCTGCACAGGCAGACCAAGAACAGCTTACAGCTCCAAATATTTCCTCTCTTCGAATTCTTTCCTTTGTTTGTTTGTCGGTTCCCTTCCCAAAGTAAACAGTTCCATTCAAATTTAAGCAATATTAAATATGTTGTTTGAAGTGGCCTGATGTCTTACAAACAGATGAACCCAGATCCCATTGGGCAATAATTTCCTACTATTCATATACAATCTCAGCCTAAAAATGGGATGTGTGCCTCTAAAGCCACCTTCTATTGTGGTTGGGCAATGTGTTACCAGCCCACTTCTTTGAGCAGCTGTCGTCTGTAGGCTCAAGAATAAGCTCAGATGACCTGAGCAGTTCAGGTCACCAGCTCTTCTAGGTTACCAGGAGAAGGAAGAGTTCTGCAGCCTAAATAAGGTGTGATTAAATGGTCTGAAAGTGAGTCTGGAGCAGTTCTGAAATCTTGCCCCAGTTGGAGGGCTGTTGAGCCATCCTGGCTCTCTAGGGAAGGTTGCACTTGCAAGAAGAGGAGACTGAGGGGAGACCTCATTAATGTTTATAAATATGTTAAGGGCGAATGTCAGGAGGATGGAGCCAGGCTCTTCTCAGTGATGCCCAACGATAGGACAAGGAGCAATGGGTGCAAGCTGGAACACAGGAAGTTCCGCTTAAACTTGAGAAAAAACTACTTTACAGTGAGGGTGACAGAGCCCTGGGACAGGCTGCCCAGGGAGGTTGTGGTGTCTTCTTCTCTGGAGACATTCAAAACCCACCTGGACGTCTTTCTATGTGATGTCATTTAGGTTCCTGCTTTGGCAGGGGGATTGGACTAGATGATCTTTCGAGGTCCCTTCTAATCCCTAACACTCTGTGATTCTGTGAGTCTGTGATTCTGTGCCTGGTCATACTGCACCCTAGCTGAGGCCTCTAAAATGGCAGATAAAAGCCCTTTGCAGAACAGATAAGGCACTCCACTTGTACACTACTGCTCCATTGATATCCCTTACAGGCTGTATCCCATGGAAGGTTGACTCCTCTACTCTATCCTTTGCAGAGGAGACTTTTGGGTGGAGCAGAGTAGAATGGAGATCCTAAAGGAAAAGTGTCATGAATCAGAAGATTTTAATGACTTAGGCCTTAAAAAACATTTCCTCAGGGCAAAACTATGGTCTAAAAAGCATGTCAGGAGAGCAATGGTCTTCCCACCATCTTAATCTCTTATTTTCATCCACAGACGTTGTCCCAGTTTACCAAGACCATGGTGGAGGAGCGGAGAAAGATGAGGAAGCCTCCTTGTGTTGCCAGCATGAAAATTTATGCCAGTACTTTTTGTCACCACTTCCTCTTTCTCTAATCCCCACTTTTCTCTTCCTCTCTGTTCTTGAAGAGGCAATCTTGTGTTTGCAAATGCCAAGGAAGCTCAGCCTCAAAGGAAAAGAAAAATAAGCACATCTCTTAGTGCTGGCAGCCTCCGAAGGCAAACCACATCTCCTGGCGCAGCACGGCTGGCCTGCGGCAGGAGGTGAGCCGATAGCAAACATCTCAGTGCTGCGGCACGTCGGCACGTTGAGCTGGGAGGCGTTTGGCTTTGGGTCAGGAGACAAGCTTTCCCGGCACTGTTTGAACAAACACACCTACTCAGCACCAGGTGTGCTCCCTCATAAACACTTCCGCTGGATGCACCCCAACAGTCACCAGTTGGATTGACAGCCCTGCTACAACCGGCAGCACCCGGCAGGGTTTGATGGAGCTGATAAGGATCTCCAGGCGGTTCACCAAAGCCTAAGGAAAAAGCCCAAGTGAGTCAGCAGAAAGGTACGATTCCACGTAGGGCCTCTGGACATGATTTGTTGGACTCTCACCCATTGAATGAGTGGGAGTGTTTTCTTATTGTCTATAATGAGTTTTGAATCAAGGTTTTATCACAAGGAAAAGAAAATAAATAATGTCGATTATAAAAAAACACTTCTCCTCCTAGCTTCATTTTTTAACATGATTTAAGAGTGCCCAGGGGAAACTATTTAATCCAAAACCCATTTTAGATATGTATTTTAGGAACATACAGGAAAGTTATGAGATGTGGCACGTTTTGAGCTTCTAGCAATTCAAAGGCAGATTTTTAAAGGCAGAGTAAAGCTGGGCACATGAATTCCTCTAGCCAGTGCAGGAGGAATACCTGAATACCCTGTGCACCTCTATATGGAGTCATCAAGACGTAAGAGAAAGTAAAACCAATATCTCACAATATGCATGAGAATACACTTACAGCACAGATCTATCAATGACAATTATTTAATTCTCTGGAAGTTACCTGAGAGAAATTTTAACACAGAAGTATCAAGGATGGGAATATTGAAAATCATGGAAAAGTATGGGTTGGAAGGGACCTTAAAGATCCTCTACTTCCAACCCCCCTGCCATCAGCAGGGACACCTTCCACTACACCAGGCTCCTCAAAGCCTCATCCATCCTGGCCTTGAACACTTCCAGGGAGGAGCAGCCACAGCTTCTCTGGGCAGCCTGTTCCAGTGTCTGACCACCCTCACAGTAAAGAATTTCTTCCTAATATCTCATCTAAACCTCCCCTCTTTCAGCTTAAAGCCATCACCCCTTGTTCTATCACTACCTGCCTTTCTAAATGTCCCTCCCCAGCTTTCTTGGGGGATTGGACTAGATGATCTTTTGAGGTTCCTTCCAATCCCTAACATTCTGTGATTCTGTGATTCTTGTAGCCCCTTCAGGTACTGGGAGGCCGCTATAAGGTCTCCTTGAAGCCTTCTCTTCTCCAGGCTGAACAGCCCCAACTCTCTCAGCCTGTCCTCATAGAAGAGGTGTTCCAGCCCTTGGATCATCCTCATGGTCTCCTCTGGACTCGTTCTAACTGGTCCATGTCTTTCTTGTGTTGGGGGCTCCAGAACTGGACACAGCACTCCAGGTGGGGCCTTACAAGAGCAGAGTAGAGGGGGAGAATCACCTCCCTCTACCTACTGGCCATACTTCTCTTGATGCAGCCCAGGATATGGTTATTGGCCTTCTGGGCTACAAGCGCACATTGCTGGCTCAAATCATCATGCTTCCCAAGAAGCTATCACATGCTTGCAATTTCAGTCCACCTAAAGTGATTGTGATAAATGAATTTCAAATATAGCCATCTGGTATAACTCTATGGCCTAAACAAATGACTCGCTGTGCTCCCAAAACAGCAAGGTCAGCAGCTTTTTGGGTGCTGCAAAGTTTTATGATGTAAAGAAAATTGAAAACAAAAGCAAGCTGGAGATCAAAGATGACCCTGAGGTTGATGGACTCTAGCATCTGTATGAAACAGGGCTCCAAAGGACCTGGGGGGTCATCTGGTCCATCTGCCTTCTTCAGGACAGAGTTGGACTTACCTGCACTGTCCCATAAGGACCACAGAAAATAAATCCCTTGAAAAACTTTGCAAGCGTTCAGTTACAAAGAGCTTTTTTTCCCTCTGGTAAGATGGCTTTAATGGAATACGACACTCCAGACCCCAAAGGATTCCTGGCTGCATGTGTGAAAATGAAGCTTTGTGAGAGGAGGAGGCTGCCACACTCCCATTGCTCATCTAGCCCTTCTGCATGAGGAGTGTGTTCAGTTTTGCATCCAATGATCCAGGAGAAAGAGGAACATCATCAGTGATCCTGGGTCAGGGTGGAAAGATCAAGCGAGGTAAGCAAAAGATTAAATGACAAATACTAAAAGACACTGAGATGTTGCTATTGGAATGGTGGAATTATTTAGGAATTCACAGCGACACGGCAATGTCAGTTGAAATGAGGAGACAAAAAAACTTTGACGGAACCAGTTTAAAGCCCAGTGTTGTGGATGAGGAATTGTGCTGCTGATCTCAGCTGGGTTTGGGTGAAGCCCTACACAAAGTGTCCTGAGCTTATATTAACAAGGGAAGTCCAGCTGCACAAGAGAGAGATCAGTACAACAAAAAATGTTAGTTACAGCATGCCACATCTTTCTCATCCTGAACTTCGGTGGTTCTGGTGTCACCAACATACTGTGGTCTACAAGGTAGAACACATTTGTATATTAGCATAATTTTAGCAACACACTTCATATGATGGCTCTCGGCTAGAGCAGAGCAAATGAAAACCTGGCTGAAACCAGGGACAAAGATCCCATTGACTTCCCCATCATCTGCCTGTGATCTGCAGAATCAAAACCTTACAACTCATTAGAGAGTTGTAAAGCAGGTATGTTTTATTCACCGGCGGGTGACAGGGTGGATCGCTCCATAAAGGTCCTGCGCACCCACTCTTTTACAAAGGCATTATTTAAAGCACACACACATACATATTCATTAAATTTAGGATGGGTTAAGCTAATTAGTTCCAAGAAATTTTAACATAAGTTCACTCCCATTCGCGCTTGCGTACTGCCTCCTTTTGGTGTTTGTTAGCACCCTTGTAGACCATTAGACAAAACAAGGTCAGCTTTTTGCTTCAGACTGCAGGTGTTGTGTACCAGTTTCTTCTTATCTTGGTCCAGACTACTCGCACACCAGGCACCACAAGGCCTTTGCTGATAGTGTGGAATAGCTTGTTAGTTATTGTAAAAGTTTCCCCCTTAACACAGACAAAACGATCTAAACTTAAAGTTTCCCACCTAACACAGAGACAAAACGAAGCTAAGCTTATTTCCTAAAATCTAATTCTTAATACAGAAAATAAATGTATAAATCTAACTATATTTTATATGTTTGCATATCACCTGAGACCAGGGTTCATCCCCAGCTGTGGGATCCCACAGCACCTCCTGGACTAATGCAGATAATCCCCTCTTATCATTTTTATTATTTCTGGTTTTTTCTTCCACACTGACAAAGGAAAAAGAGCTAAGGAGTGTATATTTTTAAATACCCTATAGAGACAGGCTGTATTTCTATGTGGAGTTTATGTGGTTTGGGTCAAAAATCAATGAGGCAAGTGGTTTTAAAATCAGAAAAATCGCTATGTTGCCTTAAAAAATGTACCTTTCCCTTCTTTAAAAATGCGCTTGTTTCTCTTTGTTGTTTTCCAGTTCTTCTCTTCTGAGTGTATAAGAAGAACTGACTCGAGATTTCTAGACAATATAAAGATATATTGTCCCATAAGGAGAATATTTATCTTGGTTTTCAACTTGATCTATATTTGCCTCCTGGGTCAATATGGATGAGCACTGACCTCAACCACAAGTCAGTATGGGTTTATGCTGGCAACTCACTATAATATGCTTTGAATTAAGTTACCAAAGCACTTTTCTTTTTCTTTCCCTGTGGTACAAATTCAGGGGGAGGTGCGGGTGAATCAGAACAATGGAGTCAGAGCTTGAAATCACTTCAAAAACAAATGAAAATACTTCATGTCAGAAGCAACCTTAAATTGCTTCACTACCTGTTGACTCTTTTGCAGACAGAGATGCTATTTTGGGATGGTGCAATCATAATTCAGCCCTGTAAAGGAAGATATTCCCTATTTCTTTGCATCAGTTATGGCCACCACACATAGCAGCCGGATGGAGACACTGTCAGGTTCAAGGGTGCCCCTTTCCTCTGCAGAGAGGTGGGGCAGAGGTGCAGGTAGGGACCTGACTGCTCTGTGGTTGGCATTTTTGCATCAACACTGTGGGAACATAGCCCATCCCAGGAAAGGACAGCAAGTTACACTGAATGAGGCAGCTGAGATTTGAACAAAAGGTCTCATGTTTTCTGGCTGGTGAGAAGAGCATTGGTGTGAAGTGGATGTGCATTGACTCCAAAGGCTATGATACAGCTGCCCACACAGGCACAGGTCTGGGCTTGCTGTCCCACATAGGCCTCTTAGCCATAAAATCACAGAATGGTTGGGTTGGAAGGGACCTTAAAGATCATCCAGTTCCAACCCCCCTGCCATCAGCAGGGACACCTTCCACTACACCAGGTTGCTCAAAGACTCATCCAACCCATACTTGAACACGTCCAGGGAGGGAGCATCCACAACTTCTCTGGGCAACCTGTTTTCCAGTGTCTGACCACCCTCACAGTGAATTTCTTCCTAATATCTAATCTAAACCTACTCTTATCCAGTTTAAAGCTATTTATTCCTGTGATCCAGAGTCATCACCACTATCATGCAATCCATGATCTGTGTTTCACTGTGTTTCACAGTACAATCTGGATCAGATATCAGCTTTTTTTGTTTATGCCTTTGGATAATTTTGGGGGGCTTTTTTCATTATTTTTCTCATATAGCCTAGGCATTTTTTCAATGAATGTTGAGATTTTCATGCAACTGTTTGCCTCCTATTGCTGAAGCTTTAAAGGAAACACTGAATCTTACATGATTCGTAAGGCACCAGAGTTGGCAAGACCAGAACTTCAGGCACATGAATCACCCTATCAAATATATGGGATTTATCAGCAAGATCAAGGCACAACAAGCAGTGACGGACCATGACAAACAGGAGCTGGGGATGAAAACGGACTCACAACACAAAATCTGGGGAGAAGAGAAATGATATGACACAAACACCCCATTTGTGGTTATAAACACATGGTAATCACTGCTATTAGCATCATAAGAGTTTCCAGCCCCAGGAGGACAGCAAGGCTTGCTAGTCAAATTCATTCCTAACCAAAATTTCAGCCTTCCCCTGCCAAACACCCCTGGCTGTACACAGTCCCTGAAAAGATACAATCAGAACAGGCTCTTATTGTATCCCAGGGCTGAAAAGCCAACTCCTGTTCGAGACATGAAAAGAAATTAATCTTGAATGACTGTTTGTACAGTAACTCTCCCCCTTCCCACCTCCCAGCCCTGATAAGTGGCTTTGTGCTGAGCGAACAGGAGCACCTTTCACACAGCCCAACAGCCCCCGAATCCCTCCTGGCAGCTCTTGGACCAGGAAAAAGAGTCATTTAGCATTAAATCTGCAGGGGCTCAATGGCAGTTACCTTCCTGCTCGGTGGGAAGAGTAGGGGCACGACGGTGAGGGTCTGGTGGCAGCTGCTGACCCTGGTGAGGACCTCTGCCACTGCAATCGGCATGGCCAGCAAAGTATGTCACTTCTTGCAGTGAAGAGCTCCTGGCTCCTTTTCAAGCCCCTGACATTGCTGATGGTGATTCAGACACTGAAGCGATCGTTGAGACCAACGGTCAGTGCTGACATCAGTATGTTTCCCTCTGTGCACGTGTGCGTTCATTTATATTTTAGCATCAGCAGGAGGGGTAATGGTTTTAAACTAGAAAAGCATAGATTTAGGTTGGATATTAGGAAAAAGTTCTTCAATATGAGGGTGGTAGATCATTGGAACAGGTTACCCAGAGAGGTAATGGAAGCCCCATCCCTGGAGATATTCATGGTCAGGCTTGATGGGGCCCTGGGCAACTGCTCTAGTAAAGATGTCCCTGCTCACTGCAGGGCAGTTGGACTAGATGACCTTTGAGGGTCCCTTCCAACCCAATACATTCTATGATTCTATCAGCTGTACTTTTTCTCCCCTGGGACCGAAAACTGCCTATGGACACACACACAGATACTGAGAGAAGAATCTTGCAGTCTCAGATGGCAGAGAAGAATAAACTTCTTCCCAAAAGCAGATGGGTCCACTGGGACCCTCATCATCATACACTATCTTCTACACTGTGCATGCTGCTGCTTACACCCTGGTTTAGCTGGGATAATTGCCATCCAAGCTGCTCTTTCATACTGCTCCAGGACCAAAGGGTGAAATTCCTTTTCCTTGTATCTCTCCAGATCCACATTACCTTTGCTCAGGGTCTCAGGTGTTTGGGGACATAGGGACAGATCCATCTTAACATGTGACACCAGTCTGGCCTCTTGGTATCCAGCAAAAGCCTTTCATAAAGCAAGAAAGGGAATCATGTTAAAAGTATATTTTTTAGGTCTTTGACTTTCGTCACCCTCTTTCTAATGCTTGGGCCGAGGAAGGAGAGAGGGATGGAACTGGTCTTTATGTGTCTCACACCTAGGTGTAAAAAAAACAGTTTGAGCTAGGGATTTCACAGCTCAGATTTTCAGCAAATATTTCTCATCTTCTGAATTCTCTTCATTTTACCCCAGAGGCCTAAGCTGAGTCCCCAAACTCTTGTTCCCACAGTCCCTAGCTAACATTTCCATGAAGCCTCACACTGTCCTGACAGGAGAGCACAACATAATGTTGTCAACGGGCCATCCCACTCCTTAGGGCAGCCAGAGGCTGGGCTGGGTATGTTATTTGGGGGCTACCACATTCATTTCCATGGAGCCAAGGCCTGGGAACTGCAAAGCACCAGTTTGGTGCCCAAAATTTCCCATGACTTCCATATGCACTCAGTATACATGAGAATTTGGCCCTCAAATACTCAAAGGAAAGGAGTTAATTTCCATTGTTTTTGCCAGCATTTAAGTAGTGCTATGAGTCCTCAGAAGAAAAATCTAGCATTGAATAGTCATGAGGACTGAGGACAGTAGAGCTAACCTTGTCAAATGCTCTTTAACCCACTGATTGGACTGTATCTAAAATA
Organism: Antrostomus carolinensis; assembly: GCF_000700745.2. Classification (NCBI taxonomy): domain Eukaryota; kingdom Metazoa; phylum Chordata; class Aves; order Caprimulgiformes; family Caprimulgidae; genus Antrostomus; species Antrostomus carolinensis. Next base: position 21,879 of record NW_010319854.1, read on the forward strand.
TTTTAAAGATAATAAATAATATATACCCTTGCTAGGTGAGTTCTGTCTGGCCAGTGAAAGGGATCCAAGCCAGCAGCATCCTTCTCCTTACAAATTCTGCAATTTTTTCATCCTTCAGCAATGATAAATCTTGGTGGGCTTGTGGATTTTATCACCTTCCTTTTTGCTGATAATAAATTTCTAGAGGCAGGTAATTTTGCTACTGCCTGGGTCTAAAGTGTCTTGAGTGTGGACTGAGTAAAACTTGTTCCTGGAAGATTACATGTCCAGTTATCATTTTCTCTCCATATTTCTTCCCCCTGTATAGAGGAAAGCCAGGCACACAAAGGTGGGAAGTCCCAGGCAAGACTCCTCTGTGGCCTAGCTGTCCAAGAAATTATATTTAGAAAGGAATCAACAGCCAGCCACTGATAGGAATTGGGCTGCCTCCAAACTCATTTATTCCCAATTAGTTCATCACGCTGTGTGGTAGTATTCACTGTTGTCCAAAACCAGTTATTTTTCATGCCTTTAGACTGAGCCCTTTTAAACAACCCAAATGCACGTGCCCTCAGACCTGCATTGCCTCTCCCACAGAGGCTGGGGACTCCAAACCTTTTGGGCTTGTGCCTGGAGACAGCATTGGTCTTAACAGGAGTGTGATCTGTGATGACAGGATCTCATCGGTGTGCAGCCTGGGAACAAAAAGGGGAGGTTCTCCTCCCCTCACTGATGATTTCCATTGAAGAGTATTACATACCGATCAAAAAAGCATGTCCCCTCCTGCACTACATGCTCCTCAGGATATGCCTTTTCCAAGCATACACTCCCATTTACATTTTTATTCTATTTATACTACGTTTTCAGCAAACCATCACAAATTCACAGAAACAAGAGATCCAGAAGGCTAGAAATCCACGTACGGAAATCTTTCAGGGTCAGATTGCTTTATATGACATTTTCACCATTATCTTTGATTTCTAACTCCTGCAGCACTGCTCTGGGTATGCACATCATGCTGTGATGATAAAACTTAGTTGAAGTCACTGGAAACCCAGTAACCCCAAAACAGGAAGAATGGGGTAAATCAGGGGGAAATGGATTCTGGTTACCTTAACAACTGTAAATTTGAGGTGTCAAGTGAACCAGGCTTCCCAAAGCAAGCACCTAAACATCTGTTATGGGATGAGAGGAAAGAACTTTTGAAGTCTACAATGAGAAGATCTGTCCAGCTGAGTGAGGTAACTGTCTTAATTGACTATGACAACAAATTTTCACGCAGTTTAGGAGAATTAGTCCCCAACATGCCTTAGGCAGGTGCACTGGATTCCTCTACCAGTGTTTCAAATGAACACAGAATTAATTACATGTGTGGATCCTTCCAGCCAAAAGATGTTACTAGGAATCACAAATTCCCATTTTATTTCTTTCCCCAAGATATCAATGGGAACCTTTCCATCTGTTTCAACAGATCTTGAGCCTTTTATATACCCATAAGGATCACAGTTATTTCTCTGTGATTTTGAACTAGAACATCTCTTGCTGTCAGCTCTCCAAGTACCACCTGCAAGCCCCTGCAAATCCCAGACACAACTGTCTTTCACAACTTCCATCTACGCATCAGTGAAACCTACAGCTTGTAAAGAGCAGATGCAGCTCAATAAAGGCGGCTGAGACATGTGAGCAGTGCCCAGGGCTCTGCCATTTCCAAAACGCCTGGTTTCCCTTTCCAAGAGCTTGCCTTTTCCGCACACTCCCTCTGCGTGGGACGGCTCCAGGGTGGATGGCTTCCAGCTCCTGCAGAAAACAAAAGGCAGGCACATCTGGCAGAGGAGCTGCAAGACATTCATAAATCATGACCGATCATGGTGTTGCTGTGACGTGCGGCGAGGATGCCTTTGAAGAGCTATACCAGCTATAATTTGATAAACCCGGCACAGCTTCTGCTGTTCACAAGCGGAGCAAGGGCTGTTTGGGTTCCCTGCAAGAACTGTGGCTTGCACAGGGCTGAACAATCGCGTTCTCCTCGTTTTCCCTCTCTTCGGATGAACTTCCCACAAGGAAGGAAAGGCGTCCTCCCCACCCACTACCACAAAAACATATGAGGTATCAAAAGAAATCAAGACGCCAGCCACACTAATAAACACTGGGGCCTTCTGGCGTCTCTCTAACCCTCCTAGACTGACGCTCATTTTTTCTGATGCTCAGGCAGCCTTAGGAGAAAAGCCGCTCTTGCTCTCTGCTTGAAAATCAATGGCCTGTTCTGCAAAATGCTGAAAGGAATGAAATATGTCAACAAGACATTCCCACCAGGACTTCTGAGCTGGGACTGTCTCTGGATAGTCGAAAGGGTTGAAGGCATGAGGCAACCCATGATTAGCACAGATCTTTTTAGACTTCATCTACACTATAGGAAAAAATAAATCTGAATAAATTTGAAGCTTCGTTTTTGCACAAGTATTAGGCACCATCTGCCTGCCTTTTGTTGCTTGATGTCAAAGATTTATCTTTAAATGGTGCTGATATGTCTTGGTCTTCTACCCCAACCACATCCTATATGCAGCGGGTCGAAAAAGGACAGGAATTCCATTTAAAAATCCCCAATTTCATGGAATTTCTGGGAAAGAAATTAAAATTTTAGTGATAAATACTATTAATACTTGGAAATCTGAAATATTTCAATCAGCTGTCATACCCCATTTTTTTCTTTGACCCAAAATGAAACATTTTTGTTGTGCATACTGGTGAGAATTGTAGGTAAATAAAGAGTAAATAAAATAATGACAGGTAAATAAAGGTTGGGGAATAAAAGATGAACAAATAAAGGTCATTCTAGCAATTCCAGCACTGAAATGGGCACCAACAGGTGTTGTTCAATGCTTCACTATGCTAAAGATTTACTGAATATGTTAGGGACACCATCATAAATTTACCAGAAACTCCATCCTGCGTAGCCTTAGAAACACATTTTGTACCCCCTTCCCTTACTGAGTACTGTGTGAATAAAACTATTTCTTGATTATAAGGCGCTTAGGCCTTGCAAAAGGAAGTCCTTTATAAATATTTCCTAGAGCTGGATGCTGATGTTGACACAATCAAGATCTCCATGAGAAGAGAAAATGCACAAAATCAGTGTTTTTTCCATGGGAAGCAATGTGACTTCCCACCCCTCCCCAGTTTAGCAAGGGCTGGAATGTTGCACTCTCCCACTGGCTTTATATATGTTTTCAGTGGTCTACAAAACAGATATGAAGTTCAAAGAGTCAGGTCTCCTCTTCACCTCCACCATGTCTCTGCTATTATAACCCCGCTGACTTCAGAGATGGTGCTCAGAATTGCATTTGGAGCAGAGAGAACTGAAAACAGCCCACATTTTAGCCAAAACAAACTGTGATTATTCCTCTTTAGAGCTCTTGCCCTTCTCTGAGCATTAACACAGTGTGTGTCAGGGGGAGTGACTCCAAGACCTTCCCTTCACATATGAGCTTTCCACTCCATTTAGTTCCCTGACTTGTTTGTATTTTTGTTCAGAACAAGTATATATGGATAAACAGTATTTCCCTCTGTGCCAACAGTTGTATTTGAGTCATTGGTGCCTTGTATCTCGCCCAAGACAAGAATGTTAAATATATTTATTTAATTTATTTATTTATTTATT